>NC_143157.1:8161337-8423758 GCF_041381405.1 Jatropha curcas | reverse complement strand
TTGCAAGAGTACTTGTTAATTGGCTAGGGTCGTATCATCTGGTTCAAGAAGATTTAACAAGAAAACTAGATTCAAGAAGATTTAACAAGAAAATTCTAGATCCAAGAAGATCTAATGAGAAATTGTCTAGACCCAACAAGATCTAAAGAGATAATGTCTAGATCGAACAATATTTAAAGATTTTTTTTTTTTTTTTTAAGTCCCTAACCCTAGGATAGATTGAAATCCACAACCACAGTGCTCTGATACCAGATGATACGACCCTAGCCAATTAACAAGTACTCTTGCAAATCAACAAGGAAGATCTAGCGGAAAGCATGCAATCACGGAAGTACCCGACAATCCCTATAACCCCCAAGTACTCTTGAAGAGAGAAAGCAAGGAATTTAGAACAAGAATCAGAAACTTACCTTCAAGTACTCTTGAAAACAACTCTGAAATTCTTGGTGCAATTAATCTTGTAGAACTCACAAGCTTAATTACTAAGGATATTTTGGTTCTATGAAAAACACAATCTGTTCTTGAAAGAACAAGAAGAAAACGTTTTGTTTTGATTTCAATTCAATGGTGGCTAAAAAAATCCCGTTTTACATCTTAAGGAGGCTATATATAAGCCCCAACAAACATAACCCTAAAGAAGAGCATCTAACTAGGCTGCCCTAGGGCCAAAACACATGGGCTTAACTCTAAAACACAAAATAAAGTCATTTCCAGCCCAAAACAAACAACTAGATATTGGGCAGATTGCATGCATCATAAAACCAACCCAAAACAACTTAAATAAACACTATGAGCCCATATCCCTTACATAATAATTAGACCAAAACAAGCAACAAAGGATAAGAACACATCCAAGCCCACTAGGAAGCACCAATGGATCCATTGGTGCCTCCTAATGGATTCTAGTGGACTTTGCTTGGATGTGGTCTTATCCCTTATTGCTTGTTTTGGTCTAATTAATATGTAAGGGATATGGGCCCATAGTGTTTATTTAAGTTGTTTTGGGTTGATTTTATGATGCATGCAATCTGCCCAATATTAAGTTGTCTATTTTGGGCTAGAAATGATTATATTTTGTGTGTACTAGTTAGGCCCATGTGTTTTGGCCTTAGGGCAGCCTAGTTAGATACTCTTCTTTAGGGTTATGTTTGTTTGGGGCTTATATATAGCCTCCTTAAGATGTAAAACGGGATTTTTAGCCAACCATTGAATTGAAATCAAAACAAAACGTTTTCTTCTTGTTCTTTCAAGAACAGATTGTGTTTTTCATAGAACCAAAATATCCTTAGTAATTAAGCTTGTGAGTTCTACAAGATTAATTGCACCAAGAATTTCAGAGTTGTTTTCAAGAGTACTTGAAGGTAAGTTTCTGATTCTTGTTCTAAATTCCTTGCTTTCTCTCTTCAAGAGTACTTGGGGGTTATAGGGATTGTCGGGTACTTCCGTGATTGCATGCTTTCCGCTAGATCTTCCTTGTTGATTTGCAAGAGTACTTGTTAATTGGCTAGGGTCGTATCATCTGGTATCAGAGCACTGTGGTTGTGGATTTCAATCTATCCTAGGGTTAGGGACTTAAAAAAAAAAAAAAATCTTTAAATATTGTTCGATCTAGACATTATCTCTTTAGATCTTGTTGGGTCTAGACAATTTCTCATTAGATCTTCTTGGATCTAGAATTTTCTTGTTAAATCTTCTTGAATCTAGTTTTCTCTTTGTATCTTCTTATTGTTTGCATCATTTTCTAGTTACCCTTTGACTAATTCAAGATCTATCTTTGAATATTCTTGTTGTTTGCTTATTTCTTGATAAAAAAAAAAATCTGGATCTGAATTGGTTGTTAAAGACATTACCTACCTAAAAAAAAAAAAAAAAAAAAAATTGAATTGGGAGACATAAAATCATTGTTGGACAAAGTCATTACCTACCTAAAATTGAATGGGGAGACACAAAAGTCATTGTTGGACTAAGTCATTACCTACCTAAATTGAATTGGGAGACACAAACCATCCACTTATACCTTGTTAAGCTCTTACCCTACCTAAATTGGGTCACATTTGTAGGTTAAGTGAGGATATAAATCAAAAACGTTGTGCTACAGTAACTTGCTACAGGAACTCAGAAGCAAACTTGCTACAGTACCTTAAAACGTCTGCTACAGTAACTTGCTACAGGAACTCAGAAGCAAACTTGCTACAGTACCTTAAATTTTTTTTTTTTTTTTTTTGGTTTTTCTTTGTTTGCTTGCTTTGATTGGGTAGAATTAATTAGGTCCATATTTGGTTTGCTTTGTAGCGAACTAAATTCATACACTGTATCCCTAAATCGTCTTTTAAATTCTTGTTTGTGTGCTATCTTTGCTTCATTTAACATTGCTAAAGTGTTATTTGCTTGTTCCTACACTTTAGTTTATTGATTTCTAGCAATACACCTTTCTTATTCTTGTATTGCCATTCAAACATTGTGATTTCTTGATAGAGTTTGTGCATTACTTAATTATATTCTTTGTTTTTCCTAACTTTCTCTTGACTTTTGTAGCAACTTTGGGATTCTGAAGTGCAATTATTCAAGTGGAAAGAGTGGTAAAAGGCTGGAGTGAAACCCACATATAAAGAGAGAAACACGTGAGGGAGTGATAAACTAACCATTTCCTTTAGTTTTGTGTTTGTATTCTATTTCAGGATGTCTGATTCATCTAGAGATAAGAATGACAGCCCTCTTAAAATTGAAGATCCAAATCTACAAGCCTTTCTAGATGCTCTATCTGGAGAGATGGGACGAATCACTAGGTTTATGGAGAGCTTTAATGACAGATTAGAGCTTCAAGAACAACAGACGGAAAGACATGACCACAATGCCACAAGGAGGGGTACAACAAGAGCTTGTCCTAGTACTACACCAATTAGATTTCAAACTCCTGAAGATGAGGAGGTTGATAATCCTGATCATTACTTTAGGGATTTGAACAATAAGTTAGGAAGGGTGCAAGGAAGGAAAAGTGTGGATTACCTCAATAGGTATTCAATCACAAAGGATGAGCGGAAGACCATTCTAACACCAGTTTGGTCAAAGGAAGTATATGTAGATCAATGTAAAAATGAAACCATGAGATTTGATGTTATAAAGAAAGAAAAGGAGATTCAAAATAAAATTAGTGAAAATAAACAGAGTGCAAAAAAAGAGAAAGAGGAAAAAGAAAAAGAAAAGAATGTGAGTTTGATAGCTAGGGCAAGTGAGGATACACATGCTTTGTACCACAATCAGCCTATACTTGTACCTTTGTGCAAGGGAGCTTATTTGGCCACTAATGATCTTAACCCATCCTTGCCAAGTGTGTTTGTTGATCTTTTGCAGGACTTTGAACATGCATTTCTAGAAGAGATTGCCCAATCTTCATTTGACGGTAAAGAGGTGGTTCTTGCACCATTGACACCTCAAGAAGTGAATAGTGATCAGAAAAAGTTGTTTGAGAGAGAGAAAGAGGAGTTCACTAATGACTTTCCTGAAGAGTTGCCTAGTGGATTGCCACCTTTGAGAGGGATAGATCATCAAATCGACTTCATTCTTGGCTCCAACATTCCAAATCGACCAGCCAATAGAAGCAATCCAATGGAGACAAAGGAGTTGCAAAGGCATATTCAGGTTGCAGCAACCAATGGAGTTCAATACGATCTAAAAAGGAGAAGAAGAGTAAAGAAAAGGGCATGGATTCTAAGGAAAAGTGGACTGATCCTCGCAAGCAAAAGGATACCTCAACTTTTAACTAAGATTCGAGGACGAATCTTTTTGAGGAAAGGGGGAATGATATGGATCCATTGGTGCCTCCTAATGGATTCTAGTGGACTTTGCTTGGATGTGGTCTTATCCCTTATTGCTTGTTTTGGTCTAATTAATATGTAAGGGATATGGGCCCATAGTGTTTATTTAAGTTGTTTTGGGTTGATTTTATGATGCATGCAATCTGCCCAATATTAAGTTGTCTATTTTGGGCTAGAAATGATTATATTTTGTGTGTACTAGTTAGGCCCATGTGTTTTGGCCTTAGGGCAGCCTAGTTAGATACTCTTCTTTAGGGTTATGTTTGTTTGGGGCTTATATATAGCCTCCTTAAGATGTAAAACGGGATTTTTAGCCAACCATTGAATTGAAATCAAAACAAAACGTTTTCTTCTTGTTCTTTCAAGAACAGATTGTGTTCTTCATAGAACCAAAATATCCTTAGTAGTTAAGCTTGTGAGTTCTACAAGATTAATTGCACCAAGAATTTCAGAATTGTTTTCAAGAGTACTTGAAGGTAAGTTTCTGTTTCTTGTTCTAAATTCCTTGCTTTCTCTCTTCAAGAGTACTTGGGGGTTATAGGGATTGTCGGGTACTTCCGTGATTGCATGCTTTCTGCTAGATCTTCCTTGTTGGAATGCAATCACGGAAGTACCCGTCAATCCCTTTAACCCCCAAGTACTCTTGAAGAGAGAAAAACAAGGAATTTAGAACAAGAATCAGAAACTTACCTTCAAGTACTCTTGAAAACAACTCTGAGATTCTTGGCGCAATTAATCTTGTAGAACTCACAAGCCTAATTACTAAGGAAAATTCGGTTCTGTTCATGCGAGGATGAAGAACACGTTTGTTCTTGAAGAACAAAGAAAACACGTTTGTTTCTATTAAAAATCAAAAGTGGCTGCCGTGCAGCTCTTACAACAATATAAATAACCTAATGATACGAAATCGAGACCACTCAACTATAAAGCTCAAGGAAGCATGGAGGGCATCTAAGTTTCTCACATTAATAGAAGCACATGTTGAGTTAGAGCCTGAATTTCCAACACAGGACATGCCTAGGCCATGCTAAGTTAGCACGCCCGTGCTAGATGGCACACCCCAGGCCGTGCCCTCGTCTGACTTGCTGAGGAAAACAACTGCCTTGAAGCACCCCCGTGCCAAATAGCACACCCAGGCCGTGCTTCCCTCAGACTCTGAAGCACCCCCGTGCTAAATAGCACACCCAGGCCGTGCTTCCCTCTGACTCTGAAGCACCCCCGTGCTAAATAGCACACCCAGGCCGTGCTTCCCTCTGACTCTCACGATGGAACTCCTACATTGAAGCACCCCCGTGCCAAATAGCACACCCAGGCCGTGCTTCCCTCTGACTCTCACGAGGGAACTCCTACATTGAAGCACGCCCGTGCCAAATAGCACACCCTGGCCGTGCTTGTCCCTGCCTCTCATTTAGTTAGTTAGCTTATTTTGTGTTTTTGCTTTGTTAATGGGTTGGGCCTCCAATATTTCGGCCACCCTTGAATAATTAGCCTTATTTTGATTAGATTTAGTCAATCTTTAGTGGATTTGGATTAGATTTCCAAATCCTTAAGTTGTTATGAGTTTGTTAGTCAACTCCTTAGTTGGTTTAGATTTGCTAAATCCTACTCCTTAGCTAACTCTAAATCCCCTAAGGATCTGGACCACTTAGATTAGTATAAATAGCTTGTTATTTTGTAATTTTTTAACAATCAATTATTCAATGAATTAAAGACTACTTCTTCATGCTTAGGCGTGTTCATGTTTTTAGAGAGTGTGAGATTGCATTCTTCTAATTGCATCAAGAATCAAGGTAAACTTATCAATCTAATTGTGGCGTTTATCTTATTCTTTTTCTCTATTATTGGTGTTCTTGCTTCTTTAAGCTTTGGGTGCCATAGAGAGGGGTTTAGTTTGATCTTGGATCTCTTCCAAAACTTGTCATAGAGTTCATGAAATTTATTTTCATTGGGTTCCGCGTCAGTTTGGTATCAGAGCCAAAGATTAAGGTAAATTCTTATTTATCTTAGTTCTAGGGTTTATGTTTATTTGTTTTATTGTTCTTCTTGTTTTTGTGTTTGTTATCTTCTTCATCTTGTTTCTTTGTGTGTTTGTTTTCTTTTGTTTAGTTTCAATTCGTTTTGCTTCAATTAAAATTCATAAATTTCGTTCTTGTTTCAATTCTGGAAGTTAGATCTTAGACCTTGTTGATTAAAAAAAAAAAAAAAAAAGAGTATAGAAAATTTCGTCCACCATTGAATTTGTGTGTGTGGATCTTGATTTTGTTCCTGCAACCAAAAGATTTGATCTTAATCCAAAGGGGATTATACCTTATTTTGTGGGATTTGACCATATTTTGTGGGATTATTCCTAATCCTTAGAAGATTTGACCATACATTGTGGGATTGTTCCTAATCCTAAGGGATTTGACCATATTTTATGGGATTTAGTTTATCCACTACAATCTTGTGATAAAATCCAATCTTAACTACTTGTGGATAAGATAACAAAAATTAGTTGACCATATCTTTTTGAGATTGAGCAAAATCTACTACAATCCTTGTCAAATCTAAGAATCCTACCTAAATTGGGTTGCATTAAAAGGGATACAAGGCAACACGCCCGTGCTACACCTCAAGCACACCCGTGCTAGGTCTTACCTTCCATCTATTGGACTAGACCAATACACGCACGCCTGTGCTCCTTATAGCACGCCCCTGCACTATTCTGTCCATTGTTTTCTTTTGTTTTTCTTTGATTGCTTGCTTTGTTTTTGGGTAGAATTAATTAGGTCCATATTTGGTTTGCTTTGTAGTAAGCTAAATTCATACATTATATCCTAATATTGTCTTTTAAATTCTAGTTTCTTGTTTTTGTGTGAACTTTCTATTGCTTCTATTACATTGTTAGGGTGTATTTGCTTGTTCACTACACTCTAATTGATCATTAAAGTAGTGCATTGTTTGTGTTCTTGTGCTACTGTCCATAACGTTTTGAGTCTTCTTTCTAGAATTTGTGCTTGCTTTTCATTGTTAAGTTTTATTCCTTGATTCTAAACGTGCTTTGAGTTGAATTGGTTGAACTAAGATTCTGAAGTTCAATTGGAAGAATTGCAAGGAGAGATTCAAGAGTGTAAACACGTGAGGGAGTGATTTACCATTAACTCAAATTCTTGTTGTGTTTTTCTCTTTTGAATACTAACCATGAGTACAGATAATAGTGAGGGTGAATGTCAAATAGATGATTCCCAATTAAAACTTGTAATGGAATCAATCCAAGAACAGTTTAAAAGCTTCAACAGTTTCTTCCAAGATATGAGGGAGGGTTTGAAGGAGATTAAAGCCGCCCAACGCTCTAATACAACAAGAGCTCGTCCAAGTACTACACCAACTAGATTTCAAATGCCTAAAGGTGAGGAGGTTGATAATCCTAATTGTTACTTTAGGAATTTGAACAATAATTCAGGAAGGATGCAAGGAAGGAAAAATATGGATTACCTCAATAGGTATTCATTCACAAAGGATGAATGGATGACTAGCCCAAGATCATGTTCCTCAAAGGAAGTGTGTGAAGATCAATATGGAAATCAAAAGATGAGTTTTGTAACTCTCAATAAAGAAAAAGAGTGTAAAAATAAAATGAGTGAAAATATACTGAGTGAAAATAAAAAGAAAGAGGGAGAAGAAAAGGAAAGACAAATTCAACCTATAATTGTGCCTTTGTGCAAAGAAATTTGTTTAACCATCAATGATCCTAAACCATCTTTGCCAAGTGTGTTTGTTAATCCTTTGCAAGAATTTGAAGATGTGTTTCCAGAAGAGGATTGCCAATATTCAATTGAGGATAGAAAGATGGTTCTTGATCCATTATCATCTCGAGAAGTATATGAAGATCAACGGAAGATAATTGAGAGAGAAAGAGAGGTTTCGACCTTGAAAGAAAATGAGAATGAGGCTTCAAGTTCAAAAGAACCAGAATGTGAAAAGAGTAAAGAAAAAGAGGAGGAAGAAGCCACGGAACAAAAGAGTGAAAAGAGTAAGGATGAAGGAAAAGAGGCCATAAAAGATACAAAACAAATTAATGGCCCAATAGTGAGTGAAAGAGAGAAACAAATTATGTATGTGAAAAAGAGAGAGATCCCAAACAGTGTGAGAGAGGGTAGACCAGTCTTGATGATTCGGTTTAAGGAGTTTTTGCATAGTTTGACTAACATTAACACTTCTTCTCTACCTTCTAGTTTTGTTTCTTTGTTGCAGGGATTTCATAAAAGTGAAGAAAAGCCTACATTAGTGAAGGAGATGCACGCTAAGGCTAGGGTTCATATGAACATGAAGAACAAAAGCTATGCCAACCGTGCCAACAAGAGAAAAAGGCATGATGTGTTTAAACCTGGAGATTGGGTTTGGGTACATTTTCGCAAGGAAAAGTTTCCCAACCAAAGGAAGATTGAGTTTGATAAACATGGAGATAGAGCATTACAAGTCTTGGAGCACATTGATGACAACACCTACAAGATAGACTTACTAGGTGAGTATGATGTTTCCATTGCTTTCAATGTTAGTAATTTGTCTCCTTTTGACATTAATGCAGATTCGAGGATGAACCTTTTCGAGGAAAAGGGGAATGATATGAATCCGCCATCGCTCATCCATGGAACTCAAGGGGGCAAGGAGAACAACATGAAAAATCCATTAATGCTTCCTAGTGGACCAACTACAAGAAGTCATGCAAAGAAATATGGAGCAACCATGGAGAACAAGGGAGCATGGATACCTCAACTTCTAACTAAGATTCGAGGACGAATCTTTTTGAGGAAAGGGGGTATGATACGAAATCGAGACCACTCAACTATAAAGCTCAAGGAAGCATGGAGGGCATCTAAGTTTCTCACATTAATAGAAGCACATGTTGAGTTAGAGCCTGAATTTCCAACACAGGACATGCCTAGGCCATGCTAAGTTAGCACGCCCGTGCTAGATGGCACACCCCAGGCCGTGCCCTCGTCTGACTTGCTGAGGAAAACAACTGCCTTGAAGCACCCCCGTGCCAAATAGCACACCCAGGCCGTGCTTCCCTCTGACTCTGAAGCACCCCCGTGCTAAATAGCACACCCAGGCCGTGCTTCCCTCTGACTCTGAAGCACCCCCGTGCTAAATAGCACACCCAGGCCGTGCTTCCCTCTGACTCTCACGATGGAACTCCTACATTGAAGCACCCCCGTGCCAAATAGCACACCCAGGCCGTGCTTCCCTCTGACTCTCACGAGGGAACTCCTACATTGAAGCACGCCCGTGCCAAATAGCACACCCTGGCCGTGCTTGTCCCTGCCTCTCATTTAGTTAGTTAGCTTATTTTGTGTTTTTGCTTTGTTAATGGGTTGGGCCTCCAATATTTCGGCCACCCTTGAATAATTAGCCTTATTTTGATTAGATTTAGTCAATCTTTAGTGGATTTGGATTAGATTTCCAAATCCTTAAGTTGTTATGAGTTTGTTAGTCAACTCCTTAGTTGGTTTAGATTTGCTAAATCCTACTCCTTAGCTAACTCTAAATCCCCTAAGGATCTGGACCACTTAGATTAGTATAAATAGCTTGTTATTTTGTAATTTTTTAACAATCAATTATTCAATGAATTAAAGACTACTTCTTCATGCTTAGGCGTGTTCATGTTTTTAGAGAGTGTGAGATTGCATTCTTCTAATTGCATCAAGAATCAAGGTAAACTTATCAATCTAATTGTGGCGTTTATCTTATTCTTTTTCTCTATTATTGGTGTTCTTGCTTCTTTAAGCTTTGGGTGCCATAGAGAGGGGTTTAGTTTGATCTTGGATCTCTTCCAAAACTTGTCATAGAGTTCATGAAATTTATTTTCATTGGGTTCCGCGTCACCTAAGCTAACCCTAATTTAGCTATTAACTTAAGTTAGCCCAGGCCTAAACATAATGTGGCCCAAATGGGCTTAATTAAATATAAGTCCAAACTAACTAATTAAAACAAGCCTAACTTAAACATAAACTAATCTAGGGCTGGCCCAACTCTGGAAAATAAGCCCAACCAGCCTTACACTAATTAATTAAGTCCACTAATAGAATTTAAACAAAAACAGGACAAATGGGCCAGAGGCCCTACACAACCCATACTTAAGCTCATAATAAAATAACATCCTCCTAAATTTGCCTAAGTATAGATTCATGTAGAATGCATCAATGGGCAGCCTCTTTGCATGCCTCAAGCATCATAACAAGCTTTGGCGTTTCTTCAAGTTCAATCTCACATCTTGCATAATTATGATCTTGAAGCTCTAATGTGATTTGTTCTTGAGTAAATGCATTCAAGGCTGCTCGTAGCTTGGTTGCACGAGCTCTTGTGGTTGGTCCCACGGGTAGAGCTAGAGGATCCTTCACCTTGCTCTCTTGATCCGTATCAGACCATTCCTTTCGGATTTTACGGTCGGCTATTTTCTCTCAAGTCCCTAATTTTTGCTTTGGAATGAAAGAATTTCCAAGCGGGATATTTCTTATTATTTTTTTTGTGTCCTTACTTTTTGCCTTGGAACAGATGGTCTCAAGCAGGATCTTATTGTGACTAGTTACAAATTTTGCAATCTCACACTTACTTCCAGATAATGCGAGAAATGTGAAAATACAAAGGAATCGCAACCCCCTTATAGCTCCCTTTTCTTTTTGGGTATTAATTCACTATAAACGATTGCATTATGTTATTCAAAACGAATTAAAGGTCAACTCTCAAAATCAAGGGTCCAACGTCCATACCGAAAATTAGTTCTTACTAATGCATGGCTGAAACGAAAAATATCACGTGATGCATGAATGTTACAGCATATGAACAGTTTATAACACGCAGGGGAACGGGAGTTGGGAAAATGCATGCCTTCCAACTTTATCTCTCCCACACATGAGTTCCGTTTGGTAGAAATTCCGACATTTGTTTCCTAGGATTTGGTCTAATCTCGACAACCAGCAGGGGGTTTTGAGATTGGCGAAACAAACTCTCGGAATGAATGCGACAGAAAAACAGCAAACAGACTCGGGTTTTCCTTATGGGGAAGTGACTAAGGCTTTCAACTACATGCATGGGCTTTAGTCCATTGGGCTTACAAGGTCCGGGTTCCGCAAATAGGATTCGGGCTTTCACATGGGCCTACTCCTTTTGACGCACCTTTAAAGGTACTAGTGACGCGGAACCCAATGGAAATAAATTCCATGAACTCTATGACAAGTTTTGGAAGAGATCAAAGATCTAAATAAATTCCCCTCTATGGCACCCAAAGCTTAAAAGAAGCAAGAACACCAATAATAGAGTAGAAGAATAAGATAAACGCCACAAAGAATTGATAAGTTTACCTTGATTCTTGATGCAATTAGAAGAATGCAATCTCACACTCTCTCTAAAGCAAGGACACGCCAAAAGCATGAAGAAGAAGTCTATTTCATTGATTGAATAATAATGTGAATAATTACAAAATAACAAGCTATTTATACTAATCTAAGAGGTCCAGATCCTTAAAGGATTTAGAGTTAGCTAAGGAGTAGGATTTAGCAAATCTAAACCAACTAAGGATATGACTAGCAAATCTAAACAACTTAAGGATTTGGTTAACTAATCCAAATCAACTAAAGATTAGCTAAATCTAAATAAATCTAGGATAAGGAATAATTAATCCAAACCAACTAAGGGTAAGGAGTAATTAATCCAAACCAACTAAGGATAAGGAGTAATTAATCCAAACCAACTAAGGATAAGGACTAACTAATCCAAACAAATTAAGGATAAGGAATAATTAATCCAAACCAACTGAGGAGAAGGAATAATTAATCCAAACCAACTAAGGATAAAAATTAAAAGGTGGCCCAACCCATTAACAACATTACAACTCAAAACTAACAAAAATGGGCTAACTTATTACGCCAAAGTTAGGCTCTAGTATGGCCAGGGCATGCCATATGCTGGAATTTCATATTTGATCTCAACATGTGCTTCCATCAATGTGAGAAACTTAGATGCTCCCCATGCTTCCTCGAGCTGTATGGTTGAGTGGTGGCGAATCCGTATCAACAAGGCTTGCGGTTGGTAAAATTGCTAATTCTCGGATGGATGTGCCTAAAACGCAAGGTTTAGGCTGGATCCACCTCCAAAGTTTGCAATGATACCAAGGGATAATTTGGGTAGAAAGCGGTGAGAAGAGAGAAATGCAGTATGAATGCAAGAACTTAGAAAAATAAAGGAAAACAAATAAACAAACAAGGACGATTAAAGAATTTTCCACTGCTTTCTAACCAATTTTATTTCCAATTTTAGAAAACGTAGGTTTAGAGTTAATTCCTAATTGCAACCAACTAGTTAAAAAAATAACCGGGGATTAGTGGATGCATCCTCAGTGAAGTCGCCAATCTGTTTTCGCATCGCCCCTGAGCGACCCAAAAAACGTTCGCTTTTATGTTTTGTTTGGAAAAGTGATCTTATGATGAACAGTGGTGACAAAACATTTTTTGGATACGATGCCGATAAATCGGTCTTATAAAATATTTTTGAGTCGCCGCCCATTTTTTCGGCAATGGGACCGTTTCCAATTTTATTTTATAAAAATGACTCCATTTTAAACCCAACTTTATTTAAGGCCAAATTATTTAGAAAACTGGTCAGGCACACCAAGGCGATTCTGGGTAAGGGAATTGGGTACGCCGGCCCGTTGGAAGCCGACGCCCGGAAAAACCGGCCTCTTTTAAACTATGATTTCTAATTCATTTTAGTTAGAAAAGCCAAATTATTTATTTACTTAAACCCAACCCGAATGAATCGAACCGAGTTCTTATATGGAAAATTAATTAATCGCCCCAATCAAAACCAATCATTGCATCCATAATCATCCAAATCATCCAAACCATCCAAACCAAAGTGGTTAAATCAAACAAATAAAAGACCCGCTCTTGCCTTATGGTTAAAGGCGGGCAACAAACCGAACCTAAAATACATTCTACCCGATTTGAAATTAAACCTATAAACCCAAAAATCATGCATATTTACATTTTAATATTCAAAACTTAATTAAATTGCAATCTGTTCACAATTGGTCAGTTTCGGATTTATTGGAAAAATTAAATTTTATTTTTGCACAAAATTTATTATTTTTTCGAAAGAATAAAAATTGTTTCAGAAACCCTAGAAAAGTCGCGTCACGCAGCTGTTCTTTGGAAGAACAGTTGCGTGACACAGCCGATAGCTGTGTGACGCAGCTCTTCTAGGTAAAGAAACGAAATTTTGGACATGAACAGTTCCGTCATGCAACTGCCAGCTCCGTTACGGATCTACTGGCTGCGTGACGCAACTGCTCTGGTCCGAATTCTGTTTTAAATTCTTTGTTTAAAGCGTTTTTTTATTTAAATATATTTTGGGACAACCTCGAATGACCAAAAACGAATAGAATACAATTCAATTAAGATTAAACCACTAAAACAATAATAAAATAAATAATCAATGAATAAAAACACAAAAGTATAAAGGAATTACCTAATCCTCAGATTGAGGATTGTAAACGGCTTAATGAACGACGGTTAAGGCGATCCAGTAGCTTTGTCACCAAGGATTTAAGTGTTTACTCTTTTCTCTCTTGATTTTCTCTCTTTTTTTGATTTAATTCACCTAAAATTGATCTCTAAAGGCAAATTCTCCTTCAAACGAACTCAAAAGAGCTTTTGGAGGAGAATGTAGCAGCACAATACGTTTTAGGGTTTTCAAAACGTTTGCCAAAGTTTTCCAAAGTTGTTTTTAACGTGAATTAAAAGATCTATTTATAGAAGTAGGGCACAGAGCATAGCTGCGTGACAGAACTAGTCAGACGCGTGACGCAGCTCACTTGTTGTACCACAACTACGTGTCGTTTAGCATAAAACGACATGTCGTCATTCTTGACGGCGACATGCAAATCTGAGTTTCATTAGAGCTGCGTGACGCAGCTATAGTGCCGTCACGCACCTTCACAGCTGCGTGACGCAGCTCTGACCCAGTCAGACACTTTAAAATTGGTTTAATTTTAATCCTTGGATTAAAAGACTTCTAGATAGCATTAACCTTTCATTCCACATCCTCGTATCATCATTGGATCAGGCGGGGCCATAAAAACGTGCGTCAACACGTTCCCTGCGTGTTATAAACTGTTCATATGCTGTGACATTCATGCATCACGTGATATTTTCGTTTCAGCCATGCATTAATAAGAGCTAATTTTCAGTATGGACGTTTGATCTTGATATTGAGAGTGGACCTCTAATTCGTTTTGAATAACATAATGCAATCGTTTATAGTGAATTGATACCCAAAAGAAAAGGGAGTTATAAGGGGGTTGCGATTCCTTTGAATTTTCACATTTCTCGCATTATTTGAAAGTAAGCGTGGGATTGCAAAAAATTTGTAATTAATGAAAATAAGATCCTGCTTGGGACCATCTGTTCCAAGGCAAAAAGTAAGGACACAAAAACAAAAATAATAATAAGAAATATCCCGCTTTGAAATTCTTTCATTCCAAGGAAAAAATTAGGGACTCGAGAGAAAATAGCCGACTGTAAAATCCAAAAGGAACGGTCGACGACAATGTCGGAAATGTTTGAGTACAAAGCAAATTATTGCTATGTTATTCACGCTGAATTTTAGGTCCAGTCGTCAAAAACGAGATCTTATTTCCGTACTGGTTATTAGCACATTAGATTTGCATTTCTCATCCTATGTGCCTATATTCTTTATGCATACATGAGGGAGTCATATCTTCATTTCACTCATCTTTTAAAAAAAAAAAAATTTAACCATTAAAAAGGTCAACTTCTTTGCCTTAGTTCAATGTTTTAGTCTCTACATGTTGATTTGCTTATATTTTGCTTGTTGAAATAGAAGTCTTGAATAATATGCCATGATTAAGAGATTTAAATAATTATATGTTTTATGAACTTAGGTATTAAGGTATTAAATATGACATATGAAATTTTTCTTTAGCAAATGTTAATCTTTAGTTAACTATCTAGACATTATTTTTGGCTTAAGAGAAGCATGAATCCTAACTTGAATAAAGAATAGGAATAAAAGGGAAACTAAAGCCATAATACATGTATATCAAGGATGAAGGTATTATGAGAAAAAAAAAAAGATAGAGGGAATAACGGAAATCCGTTCTAAAACAAAGTGGTACGGAGCATAAAATGCAACCACTTATCATTTATATTCCCACATATATCTATATCTTTTAATAATAATAATAATAATAATAATAATAAAAAGTGTGGTATGGAGCATGAAATGCAACCACTTTGTGAAATAGAACTAGGTTACCTAAAAATGCCTTGAGATGAGAAACAATACATGTGTGCTAAACTTGTCCTAAATACTTCCTATTTTGTAGTCTAAAGGAAGGAGGATTGCCTATTTTATATTTTAAGTTTGGCTAGATTTTGTATACTTTAGATTCTATTTGCTAGATTGAAATTTCAGTTGTCATATTCATTTATACTACTTGGTTCATAAACACTTCAATCTCTTATCTTTGGCAGATTACTTAAGAAGTCTAAATCAATGAGTAAAAATAAACATGATCAACATGAGTTCAAAAGAAAGATGAATGTTTTTGCTTAGGGACAAGCAAAGAGCTAAATGTGGGAGAATTGATAGCCTCGCAAAGTGGGCAATTTTGTTATGTTATTATCGCATAATTTGCATGATTGCATTTTAAGTTTTCTCGTGTTGTTTTTGTTTTAAAGTGATTGTAGGAATACAATATGAGCAAAGGAATGAAAAGGCTTGCTTTTATAAAAAAAATGTAAATTTTCGTCCTTAGTTAAATAATCCACTTTAATGTGCTTTTATGTTTTAATCCAAGGGCAGGAGGCCCAAATACTAATCCAGCAAATAATTTCGAAAGAAAAGATTTGTTGTTGTCTTTTGCTGTCTTTAAGTGCAGAAAACAAGAATCAATAAGAAGAGAACCGATGGAATTATTCATCAAAAAGAAAAAGAAAAAGGATACAATGATTAGGAGTTCATAGCCCTCCGAAATACAGGAAATTGAATAAAAAGAAAAGCAGCAGCGACAATCATCATAATGGTTGGATCATCAAACACCGATCCTTCCAAGACCCAGTTTCATCACTGGGAATAAAACCAATTAGCATACTCAGGTGTCACGGTGTCATGTATCACCCCCTCACCCATGTACCAGGTGTTCTGATTCCGCCAATGATCAGCTAGGTTGGTCAACAGACTCTGCGTCATGGGACCGCTTTCGAAGTTATGGACTCTGGGAACGCGCTGAACACCACCATACTGGCAGTTGACTCTGTCTGGAAAGTAGGCCATGGAACGATCAAGACTGGCATTTAGCACATAATTGAGGTTCATGCTCCTTGCAGTGACCTGTCCAATCCTCCACCAAGGGCAAGTATACCGAATCATGGGTGACGCGGAACCCTATGGAAATATATTCCATGAACTCTATGACAAGTTTTGGAAGAGATCAAAGATCTAGAATAAACTCCCCTCTATGGCACCCAAAGCTTAAAGAAGCAAGAACACCAATAATAGAGTAAAAGAATAAGATAAACGCCACAAAGAATTGATAAGTTTACCTTGATTCTTGATGCAATTAGAAGAATGCAATCTCACACCCTCTAAAGACAAAACACGCCTAAGCATGGAAGAAGAAATTCTCTTTAATTGATTGAATAATGTATATAATTACAAAACAACAAGCTATTTATACTAATCTAAGAGGTCCTGATCCTTAAAGGATTTAGAATAATTAATCTAAATCAGCTAAGGATAAGGATTTAGTTAATCTAAACCAACTAAGGATATGACTAACAAATCTTAACAACTTAAGGATTTGGTTAACTAATTCAAATCAACTAAAGATTAGCTCAATCTAAACAAATCTAAGATAAGGAATAATTAATCCAAACCAACTAAGGATAAGGAATAATTAATCCAAACTAACTAAGGATAAGGAATAATTAATCCAAACCAAATAAGGATAAGGAATAATTAATCCAAACCAACTAAGAATATGGAATAATTAATCCAAACCAAATAAGGATAAAAATTAAAAGGGTGGCCCAATTTATTGGTGGCCCAACCCATTAACAACATTACAACTCAAAACTAACAAAAATGGGCTAACTTATTACGCCAAAATTAGGCTCTAGTATGGCCAGGGCATGCCATATGCTGGAATTTTAGATTCCATCTCAACATGTGCTTCCATTAATGTGAGAAACTTAGGAGTTCTCCATGCTTCCTTGAGATCTATTATTAAGTGGTAGCGATTCCGTATCATTCCCCCTTTCCTCGAAAAGATTCGTCCTCGAATCTTAATTAGAAGTTGAGGTATCCATGCTTTCTGACACGGATCCATCATCACTCGTCGCTGGATCACAAGGAGGCATGGTGAACGACGAAGGAGATCCATTGGTGCTTCCTATTGGACCGATTACAAGGAGCCGTGCCAAGCGATATGGGGCAGCCATATCATTATTTGTTCAAGCCCAAATAACACAAGAACTGCATGATGTTGC
Source organism: Jatropha curcas (assembly GCF_041381405.1). Taxonomy (NCBI): domain Eukaryota; kingdom Viridiplantae; phylum Streptophyta; class Magnoliopsida; order Malpighiales; family Euphorbiaceae; genus Jatropha; species Jatropha curcas. The sequence goes on along the minus strand of NC_143157.1, from coordinate 8,406,396 downwards.
ATTCAACAAGTGTTGTGAGGAACTTGAAGGCATTCCTAGGCTTCTAATGTTGTTGGTGGCTCTTTAAGTGGAGGAAAGCACGCTGCTACAGTAACGTGCTACAGGAATTCAGAAGCGCTACAGTGCTACAGGAACTCAGAAGCGCTACAGTGCCGCGCCAATCAGTTTGACTTTGCTACAGTAAATTTGACTTTTCTACAGTAACGTGCTACAGGAACTCAGACGCGCTACAGTAACGCGTTTTATGTTTTATGCTTCATTAAGCCCTAGTTTCTTGTTTTAGTATAAATATCTTGTATTCCATGTAAGAAGACGATTTTTGAGATATTGAAAACTTCATTTGTTTAAGCTTTGCTTGTACTCCTTTGCTTAGAGTGATAGTGAGAGATTGCTTCCTCTAATTGCATCAAGAATTAAGGTAAGCTTATCAACTTGTTTGTGGCGTTTATCTTGTTCTTTGCTCGATTATTGGTGTTACCGTTTCATTATAAACGTGGGGTGCCATAGAGCATTTAATCTCGATTATTGGTGTTTCCGTTTCATTATAAACGTGGGGTGCCATAGAGGCGAACTTATATCTCATTCTTTGATCCGATCCGTATCATTTGGTATCAGAGCCAAATCAAAGTTTTGGGGTAAGTTCTGTTATCTTAGTTAGGAATTTAAGTTTTCTTGTTGTTGGATTCCATTGTTGTTTGTCTTATTTCTTGATTTCATTGCAGATCTGGAATTTTCTCTTTAGATCTTGTTGGATCTAGGTGTTTCCTCGTTAGATCTTCTTAGATCTGGAATTTTCTCTTTGGATTTTGTTGCATCTATATATTTTCTCGCTGGATCTACTTAGATCTAGAATTACCTTCTATTGAATCTTCTTGTTGTTGCTTGTTCTTCAGTTAGAAAAAAAAAAAAAAATCAATTGATTACATTTATTACGAATTTATAAGTTATTAAATACCAAATCTGGAGATTTGTTTGTGTTCTTGAATCTTGTTGATCAAATCAAAAAAAAAAAAAAAAGTGATTGTTGGACAACTAATTATTACCTACCAAATTTGACTTGGGAGACACAAAAGCATTGTTGGACAACATAATCATTACCTACCTATATTGAAATTGGAAGACACAATTGCTGGACAACCTAAAAGCATTTGACTTAAATTGGGATCCTATCTTGAGAGAACACAAATCATTGCTGGAAAGGTTGATACTTTGCTTGGACCGACTATAATACATTTATATACACAAGCATGCAATTTTATAGTTAAAGATAATCAACCTGTGATATCAAGTAAATCTGTGACATCAATTTCTGTGTCAATTCTGAAAATTTGGTTTTTTATTGTTTGCTTGCTTTGATTGGGTAAAATTAATTAGGTCCATATTTGGTTTGCTTTGTAGTAAACTAAATTCACACATCATATCCAGAAATTGTCCTTTTAAATTCTAGTTTGTTTAATTATTGTTTTGAGCTGCCGTTGCTTCTATTACATTATTAGGGTGTATTTGTTTGTTCACTACACTCTAAATTAATATAATCAAGTAGTACATCATCTTGTCTTCGTACTACCATCCATTATCGTTTTCAGTCTTCTTTCTAGAGTTTGTGCTTACTTTTATTGTTAAGATTTATTTCCTTGATTCTAAAACGTGCTTTCAAATTGGTTGGTTAACCTACGGTTCTGAAGTACAATTCGAGGAATTGCAAGGAGTGATTGCGGAGTGTAAACACGTGAGGGAGTGCTTTATCACTAACTCAAATCTTTTTCGTGTTTTCTATTCTTGAATACTAACCATGAGTACAGGCACATCTGGAGGTGGTAACGGAGATGGAAATCCAATTAGAGATCCTCAACTAAAATTGTTCATGGAATCTATCCAAGGACAATTTAGAACCTTTAACAATCTCTTTCAAGACATGAGGGAAGAATTGCAAGAGCTGAAGGCTTCACAAAGTTCTAATGCCACTAGAGTCCGTCCCCAAGTTAGAATTCAAACCCCTGATGATGAGGAGACTGAAGGTACTAATCCTAATAAAATTGATGGAGACTTGGGAGCAATCAAAATGAGGATCCCAGAATTCAAGGGCAACAACAATGCTGAAGAATACCTTGAATGGGAGAGAAAGGTAGAACAAATCTTTGAATGCCATAACTATTCCCAGGAGAAGAAATCCCATCTTGCAGCTGTGGAGTTCAAAGGATATGCTATGTTTTGGTGGGAACAATTGCTACTAAAAAGAAGAAGCAGGGGAATGCGACCAGTACCACCATGGGAGATCATGAAGGAGTTAATGCACCAAAAGTTTGTTCCTGCTCATTACTTCAGGGATTTACATAATAAATTAGCAAGAATGGTGCAAGGAGGGAGGAGCGTGGAAGAGTACTACAAAGAGATGGAGATTTGCATGGCAAGAGCCAAGATTGAGGAAGATGTCCAAATCACCATGTCACGATTCCTTGGAGGTCTAAACAAAGACATTGCTGATGCCTTAGAGATGTATAGGTATGATACCTTAGAGGAGATGATAGATATGGCCATGAAACTTGAAAGACAGAAAAAGGGGAGATCCACCAACAAGTATTCTAGCAACACATGGGGATCCAAATGGCCCAAAGAAGGTGAGAAGAAAGATTTCAAAGGCCCTAGTTTCCAAAGAACAGAATCAGTTTCGAAAGGTAAAGAGGTTGTCCAAACTACATTCAAGGGAAACAAAGGTACTTCTAACTCTATAAACCCTGCTAGAGAGATTAAATGCTTTAAGTGTTTAGGAAAGGGGCATATTGCATCTCAATGTCCTAATAAAAGGGTTATGATTGTTAGGGAAGATGGTAATATTAGTTCTGAATCTGAATGTAGTGATTGTGATGATTTGCCTCATTTGCATGATGTTGATAATGTAAGTCAGATGAGGATGAGCATAACTTGTTGTTTGCTGAACGTGGAGAATCTCTAGTTGTTAGGCGAGTTTTGAATATGCATGTTAAGGAGGAGAGCCTTGAACAACGTGAGAACATCTTTCACACTAGATGCTTGATACATGGAAAAGTGTGCTTGCTTATTATTGATGGGGGTAGTTGCACTAATGTTGCTAGTGTGAGTATGGTGAATAAGTTGAATTTGGCATGTCTTAAACATCCTAAACCTTATAGACTGCAATGGTTGAATGATGGTGGAGAGGTGAAGGTGACACGCCAGGTGCTTGTGCCGTTCTCTATTGGGTGGTACAAAGATGAAATTTTATGTGATGTAGTACCGATGCAGGCAGGCCATCTATTGCTGGGAAGACCATGGCAATATGATCGAAAGGCACTACATGATGGGTTCTTTAACCGATACTCTTTGGTTCATAAGGGGAAGAAGGTGACTCTTGTTCCATTATCACCTCAAGAAGTATACACCGATCAGAAGAAAATACTTGAGAGAGAAAGAGAGACTTCAGCTTTGAGGGAAAATGAGAGTGAGGCTTCCAGTTCGAGAGAACTAAAGAGTGTTAAAAGAGAGGTTGAAAAGAAAGAGGCCACAAAAGATACCAAACCGATTGGTGGCCCAAAAGTGAGTGAAACACAACGAGGGGAGAGAAAGAAACACACTTTTTATGCGAGAGCTAGAGAGGTTAAGTGTGCCATAGCCTTGAGGCAACCCGTGTTGCTTCTTAGGTTCAAGGAAATTTTATTTTCTAACGCTGACACTAATCTTGATGGTTTACCTCCTGTGTTTGTTTCTATGTTACAGGAATTCACTGATGTTTTTCCAGAGGAGCTACCTAGTGGATTACCACCTTTGAGAGGGATAGAACATCAGATTGATTTCATTCCCGGTTCCACCATTCCAAATCGACCAGCCTATCGAAGCAATCCAACAGAGACAAAGGAGTTGCAGAGGCAAGTTGATGAGCTTATGGAGAAAGGATTGGTGCGAGAGAGCATGAGTCCTTGTGCCGTTCCAGTACTTTTAGTACCCAAAAAGGATGGTACATGGCGAATGTGCATTGATTGTAGGGCGGTCAACAAAATCACTGTAAAGTATAGACACCCTATTCCTAGACTTGATGATATGTTAGATGAATTGTGTGGGTCTACTTACTTTACAAAGATCGATTTAATGAGCGGTTATCATCAAATTCGGATGCAACTAGGTGATGAGTGGAAAACTGCTTTCAAAACTAAGTATGGTTTGTATGAATGGTTAGTAATGCCTTTTGGATTATCTAATGCACCTAGTACGTTTATGAGGCTTATGAACCATGTCTTACGAGCTTTCTTAGGAAAATTTGTAGTTGTGTACTTTGATGATATACTTGTATATAGCAAGTCTCTTAATGATCACGTTGGGCATGTTAGGCTAGTATTACAAGCTTTGAGAACTGAACAATTGTATGCTAAGCTTAAGAAATGCACATTTTGTATAGATAGACTTGTGTTCCTTGGTTTTGTTGTAAGTGCGCAGGGTATAGAGGTAGATGAGGAGAAAGTGAAAGCTATTAAGGAATGGCCGACGCCGAAATCAGCTTCGGATGTGCGAAGTTTCCATGGGTTGGCAAGTTTCTACCGACGGTTTGTACAAGATTTCTCTTCGATTGCCGCACCACTCACAGAGGTAATTAAAAAGGAAGTTGGGTTCAAGTGGGGCGAGGAACAACAGAAAGCGTTTGAGATGCTTAAAGGGAAGTTGACATCCGCTCCTATACTTTCTTTACCTAATTTTGAGAACACCTTTGAAATTGAGTGTGATGCTTCTGGTGTAGGAATTGGAGGAGTACTGATGCAAGAGAAGAAACCAATTGCCTATTTCAGTGAGAAGTTGAATGGGGCACAACTCAATTACTCGACCTATGATAAGGAGCTATATGCCTTGGTGAGGACTTTGAGCGTATGGCAACACTACTTACTACCTAAGGAGTTTGTCATTCATACTGACCATGAAGCCCTAAAACATTTGAAGGGTCAAGGTAAGCTCAACAAGCGACATGGTAAGTGGGTTGAGTTCATTGAACAATTCCCTTACGTTATTAAATACAAGCATGGAAAGGATAACGTTGTTGCTGATGCATTGTCACGGAGATATACTTTACTTACTACTGTTAGCTCTAAATTGATAGGATTTGAGTATGTTAAGGATTTGTATGAGTCTGACTCTGATTTTGGCAATGTATATTTGGCATGTGAACACGGGGCATTTGATAAATTTTATCGACACGAAGGATATTTGTTTAGGGGCAGTAAACTTTGTGTTCCTAAATGCTCTATGCGTGATTTGCTTGTACTTGAGTCTCACTGTGGGGGATTGATGGGACATTTTGGGGTACATAAGACTTATGACATGTTGAATGAACATTTTTATTGGCCTCATATGCGTAAAGATGTCGAGAAGGTTTGTGATTCTTGTCTTACTTGTAAACAGGCCAAATCTAAGTCTATGCCTCATGGGTTGTATATGCCTTTACCAGTTCCTAGCTCACCTTGGGTTGATATATCTATGGATTTTGTACTTGGATTACCTAAGACTAGGCATGGTAGAGACAGTATATTTGTAGTAGTTGATAGGTTCAGCAAAATGGCTCATTTCATTCCTTGTCACAAAACTGATGATGCTATTCATGTTGCTGAATTATTCTTTAGAGAGGTGGTACGATTACATGGAGTTCCGCGGACTATTGTTTCTGATAGGGATGCTAAGTTCCTTTCACATTTTTGGCGGGTTTTGTGGGGTAAACTCGGTACAAAATTACTTTATTCGACTACTTGTCATCCACAAACTGATGGACAAACTGAGGTTGTGAATAGGACTTTGGGAACTTTACTTCGTACTATAGTGGGTAAAAATTTAAAAACTTGGGAGGATTGTTTGCCATTTATTGAATTTGCATATAATCGAAGCATACATTCTACTTCAGGTTTTACTCCATTTGAACTTGTTTATGGATTTAACCCACTAACTGTTTTGGACCTTATTCCTTTACCTTTACATGAGCTCTCTAGTTTAGATGGTGAACAGAAAGCTAAACTGGTGAAGTCTTTACATGAGAAGGCTCGAGCAAATATTGAAAAGAGGAACAAACAGTATGCTGACAAGGCCAATAAAGGAAGGAGGAAGCTAGTGTTTGCGCCTGGAGATTGGGTTTGGGTGCACCTTCGGAAGGAAAGGTTTCCCAGCCAACGAAAGTCTAAACTAGATGCACGTGGAGATGGTCCATTCCAAGTCTTGGAACGCGTCAATGACAATGCCTACAAGATAGACTTACCAGGTGAGTATGGTGTTTCCGCTACCTTTAACGTTAGTGATTTGTCTCCTTTTGACATGGATGCAGATTTGAGGACAAATCTTTTTGAGGAAAGGGGGGATGACACGGATCCATCATCACTCGTCGCTGGATCACAAGGAGGCATGGTGAACGACGAAGGAGATCCATTGGTGCTTCCTATTGGACCGATTACAAGGAGCCGTGCCAAGCGATATGGGGCAGCCATATCATTATTTGTTCAAGCCCAAATAACACAAGAACTGCATGATGTTGCATTCAACAAGTGTTGTGAGGAACTTGAAGGCATTCCTAGGCTTCTAATGTTGTTGGTGGCTCTTTAAGTGGAGGAAAGCACGCTGCTACAGTAACGTGCTACAGGAATTCAGAAGCGCTACAGTGCTACAGGAACTCAGAAGCGCTACAGTGCCGCGCCAATCAGTTTGACTTTGCTACAGTAAATTTGACTTTTCTACAGTAACGTGCTACAGGAACTCAGACGCGCTACAGTAACGCGTTTTATGTTTTATGCTTCATTAAGCCCTAGTTTCTTGTTTTAGTATAAATATCTTGTATTCCATGTAAGAAGACGATTTTTGAGATATTGAAAACTTCATTTGTTTAAGCTTTGCTTGTACTCCTTTGCTTAGAGTGATAGTGAGAGATTGCTTCCTCTAATTGCATCAAGAATTAAGGTAAGCTTATCAACTTGTTTGTGGCGTTTATCTTGTTCTTTGCTCGATTATTGGTGTTACCGTTTCATTATAAACGTGGGGTGCCATAGAGCATTTAATCTCGATTATTGGTGTTTCCGTTTCATTATAAACGTGGGGTGCCATAGAGGCGAACTTATATCTCATTCTTTGATCCGATCCGTATCACTTTCTTTATCTCCATGGTTGCTCCATATTTCTTTGCATGACTTCTTATAATTGATCCACTAGGTAGCACTAATGGATTTTTCATGTTGTTCTCCTTGCTCCCTTGAGTTCCATGGATGAGTGATGGCAAATTCGTATCATTCTCCCTTTCCTCGAAAAGATTTGTCCTCAAATCTGCATCCATGTCAAAAGGAGACAAATCACTAACATTGAAAGTAATGGAAACACCATACTCACCTGGTAAGCCTATCTTGTAGGTGTTGTCATCAACGTGCTCCACGACTTGGAATGGACCATCTCCACGTTCATCAAGCTTAATCTTTCCTTGGTTGGAAAACTTTTCCTTGCGAAAATGTACCCAAACCCAATCTCCAGGTTTAAACACATCATGCCTTCTTCTCTTGTTGGCACGGTTGGCATAGAAGGTAGAGAAGAATTGTCAATGTTAGTCAAATTACGCAAAAAATCCTTAAACTGAATCATTAGGACCGGTCTACCTTCACTCACATTGTTTTGAATCTCTCTCTTTTTCACATACACAATTTGTTTCTCTTTTTCACTCACAATTGGGCCATTAATTTGTTTTGTATCTTTTATGGCCTCTTTCTCCTCTTTTTCTTCACTCTTTTCACATTCAGGTTCTTTTGAAATATCATTCTCATTTTTCCTCAAGGCCGAAACCTCTCTTTCTCTCTCAATTACCTTCCTTGGATCTTCATATACTTCTTGAGGTGATAATGGATCAAGAACCATCTTTTTATCCTTGATTGAAGATTAGCAATCCTCTTCTGGAAACACATCTTTAAATTCTTGTAAAGGATCAACAAACACACTTGGCAAAGATGGGTTAAGATCATTGAGGGTCAAGCAAACTTCTTTGCATAATGGTACAAATATAGGTTGAATTTGTTTTTCCTTTTCTTCTCCCTTTTTCTTTTTATTTTCACTCAGTATGTTTTCACACTCCTTTTCTTTATGGACAGCCTCAAAACTCATCTTTTGATTTTCACATGCTTCTTTTGAGGAACATGATCTTGGGCCAGTCATCCATCCATCCTTTGTGAATGAATACCTATTGAGGTAATCCACATTTTTCCTTCCTTGCACCCTTCCTGACTTATTGTTCAAATCCCTAAAGTAATGAGTAGGGAAAATTTTTTGGTGCATCAACTCCTTCATGATCTCCCATGGTGGTACAGGTTGCATTCCTTTTCTTTTTCTGTTTAATAGCAATTGTTCCCACCAAAACATAGCATAACCCTTGAATTTGATAGCTGCAAGGTGAGATTTCTTTTCTTGAGAATAATTATGGCATTCAAAGATTTGTCCTACCTTTCTTTCCCATTCGAGGTATTCTTCAGCATTGTTGTTACCATAAAATTCTGGAATCTTCATCTTGATGGATTCAAAGTGCCTATCAACCTTACCAACATCAGTGTTTCTAGCCTCCTCTTCATTATGGGCTTGAAATCTAGGAGTACGTTGATGAGCTCTTGTTGCATTAGAGCTTCGGGCTGCTTTTATTTCTTGCAATTCTCCCCTCATGTCTTGGACAAGATTATTGAAAGTTCTAAATTGTCCTTGGATTGCTTCCATGAAAACTTTCATTTGAGGATCGTTAATTGGACTTCCATCTCCAGATTTGCCTGAACTCATGGTTAGTATTCAAAGAGAAAACACTAAAAGATTTGAGTTATTGGTAATTCACTCCCTCACGTGTTTACACTCTTGAATCACTCCTTGCAATTCTTCTAATTGAACTTTAGAATCTTAGTTCAACCAACCAACTCAAAGGCACGTTTACAATCAAGGAATAAAACTTAACAATGACAAGCAAGCACAAATTCTAGAAGAAAGAAGACTCAAAACGAGATGGATAGTAGCACAAGAACATAAACAATGTACTACTTTAATTATCAATTAGAGTGTAGTAAACAAGCAAACACACCCTAACAATGTAATAGAAGCAATAGAAAGTTCAAACAAAAATAAAGAAACTAGAATTTAAAAGACAATTTCAGGATATAATGTATGAATTTAGCTTACTACAAAGTAAACCAAATATGGACCTAATTAATTCTACCCAAAACAAAGCAAGCAATCAAAGAAAAAAATCAAAAGAAAACAATTTCTCTTATATGGTCAGAATCGAGCACGGGCGTGCATGTAATGCTTAGTCCAATAAGTGAAGGTCAGGCCCTAGCACGGGTGTGCTTGAGGTGAAGCACGGGCGTGCTGTATTAAACCCTTTTTCAATGCAACCCAATTTAGGTAGGATTCTTAGATTTGACAAGGATTGTAGTAGATTTGCTTAATCTCAAAAGATATGGTCAACTAATTCTTGTTATCTTATCCACAAGTAGTTAAGATTAGATTTTACCACAAGATTATAGTGGATAAACTAAATCCCATAAAATATGGTCAAATCCCTTACGATTAGGAACAATCCCTCAATTTAAGGTCAAATCCCTAAGGATTAGGAACAATCCCACAAAATATGGTCAAATCCCACAAAATAAGGTCAAATCCCCAAGAATTAGGAACTAATCCCACAAAATATGGTCAAATCCCACAAAATAAGGTAAAATCCCTATGAATTAGGATCAAAATCCCTTGGAAAACAAGATCCACACAAACAATTTTAATGGTGGAAAAAATTTTTTTCTATACTCTTTTTTTTTTTTAGTCAACAAGATCTAAGATCTAAACTTCTAGAATTGAAACAAGAACGAAATTACTAAATTTAATTGAAGCAAAAATGAATTGAAACTAAACAAAAGGAAACAAACACAAAAGGAAACAAACACAAAAGAAACAAGATGAAGAAGAAAACAAACACAAAAACAAGAAGAACAAGAAAACAAATAAACACAAACCCTAGAACTAAGATAAATAAGAATTTACCTTAATCTTTGGCTCTGATACCAAACTGACGCGGAACCCTATGGAAATATATTCCATGAACTCTATGACAAGTTTTGGAAGAGATCAAAGATCTAGAATAAACTCCCCTCTATGGCACCCAAAGCTTAAAGAAGCAAGAACACCAATAATAGAGTAAAAGAATAAGATAAATGCCACAAAGAATTGATAAGTTTACCTTGATTCTTGATGCAATTAGAAGAATGCAATCTCACACCCTCTAAAGACAGATACGCCTAAGCATGGAAGAAGAAATTCTCTTTAATTGATTGAATAATGTATATAATTACAAAATAACAAGCTATTTATACTAATCTAAGAGGTCCTGATCCTTAAAGGATTTAGAATAATTAATCTAAATCAGCTAAGGATAAGGATTTAGCTAATCTAAACCAACTAAGGATATGACTAACAAATCTTAACAACTTAAGGATTTGATTAACTAATCCAAATCAACTAAAGATTAGCTCAATCTAAACAAATCTAAGATAAGGAATAATTAATCCAAACCAACTAAGGATAAGGAATAATTAATCCAAACCAAATAAGGATAAGGACTAACTAATCCAAACAAACTAAGGATAAGGAATAATTAATCCAAACCAAATAAGGATAAGGAATAATTAATCCAAACCAAATAAGGATAAAAATTAAAAGGGTGGCCCAATTTATTGGTGGCCTAACCCATTAACAACATTACAACTCAAAACTAACAAAAATGGGCTAACTTATTATGCCAAAATTAGGCTCTAGTATGGCCAGGGCATGCCATATGCTGGAATTTCAGATTCCATCTCAACATGTGCTTCCATTAATGTGAGAAACTTAGGAGTTCTCCATGCTTCCTTGAGATCTATTGTTGAGTGGTAGCGATTCCGTATCATGCTTTCTTTATCTCCATGGTTGCTCTGTATTTCTTTGCATGACTTCTTGTAATTGATCCACTAGGTAGCACTGATGGATTTTTCATGTTGTTCTCCTTGCTCCCTTGAGTTCCATGGATGAGTGATGGCAAATTCGTATCAATGGGGTTATCTCCAAAATCAAAGTGTCCTCGAGAACGGGTGCGAAAATTGGCAGGACCATAAGTTGGGATTGAACTAGCTGGGACTGGAGGAATCATGCTCAGTTTATCTAAAGTCCAGGCTTGTAGTAACATCGGGGAACCCCGATGGTGAACGTTGAAGTTGGTGACCTGAAGGGCAATGTCCCTAACCCAGCACATGGTCTCTCCTATGATCATCATGAAGACGGTGCGACGATACACCTGCATGTCTCGGACGACGGTCAGTAGTCGGAAATCTCCAATTCTAGGTTGGCGATTTTTCATAGCATACATGTTCAGCAACAGGAAACAATAAGCCCCAACCCAAGAGGGGTTCGCATCCATTGACAGAACCCTAGTCAGGAAAGGCTCTAAGGGAAGGCCTTGGTCCAGATCTATTCCACCAGGAAGGTAAACCGGACATAGAGCAGCAACCTCGGTCAGATCATATCTTAGGCCTGGGGGCAAAGCTGGAGTTTCATCCTGTTCAGGGTGGTGACCCATTATAGCGCACATCTCCTCATAGGTTGGCGTCACTTCAGAATCGTCAAATCGGAAAACCATAGTATTGGGGTTGAAATGCCTTATGAGCCAGGACAAGAAACCATGGTCAGGCTTCAAGTCTTTGATGTATTTCAACCAGGCTAGTTGATTCATGGGGTGGATTCCCCACAGGTTATCAGGAAGTGATTGAACAAAAGATGAGACTTGATTTCTAAAAGCCATGGAAGAAAAGGGTTGTTAAAACAGTTTGTTTCAAATGCGGTGGAATGATGAGGGAATGAAGAATGGAACTCATATTTATAGGAAGGGAAAGGCCTTAATGGGTTGAAAATGATGCTCATCACCAGCTGGCTGGCTTCTGCTTTCGGTGGTGATAGGGTGCGGATTCGCCACTACAAGGAATCAAATAGGAAGAAGTAGCGGTGGAAGCATCCGGAGATACAACATATGCGCAATTGGCATCCGAATAAAGCGGTAACTGATACGGATCCACTACTGCCAACCACCTATGAAGCTCAAGGGAACAAGGACCACAACAATGGCAATCCATTAGCACTTCCTAGTGGACCAATTACAAGGAGCCGTGCAAAGAAGTATGGAGCAACCATGTCCTTATACATTCAAGAACAAATCACACAAGAGCTCCATGACCTTGCTTTCAACAAGTGCTATGAAGAACTTGGAGGAACACCTAAGTTTCTCACATTAATAGAAGCACAAGTTGAGTGGGAACCATGTTTGGATAGCACGCCCGTGCAAGGTGGCACACCCCAGGCCGTGCAAGCTACTGCCTTTCAAGGAACAACACATGACTCGGAGCACGCCCGTGCCATTCAGCACGCCCCAAGCCGTGCACCTTACTGACTCTCGCGAAGGAAACTCTTCCATGCGCACGCCCGTGCAAGCTGACACGCCCCAGGCCGTGCACTTCTCTGCCTCTCGCGAAGGAAGTCACACCATGCGCGCACGCCCGTGCGCCTTGGCACGCCCTAGACTGTGCACTAGCCTGCCTCTCATTAACATAGTTAGTTATTTTGAGTTCTTTGCTTTGTAAATGGGTTGGGCCTCCTATAATTCGACCCCCCCATGATTATTTTAGCCTTGGTTTGTTTAGATTTAGTTAATCTTTAGTGGATTTGGATTAGATCTCCAAATCCTTAAGTTGTTATGATTTTGTTAGTCAACTCCTTAGTTGGTTTAGATTTGCTAAATCCTACTCCTTAGCTAACTCTAAATCCTCTAGGGATCTGGACCTCTTAGATTAGTATAAATAGCTTGTTATTTTGTAATTATAAATCAATTATTCAATCAATTAAAGAGAGATTTTCTTCTTCCATGCCTTTGGCGTGTTCATGTTTTTAGAGAGTGTGAGATTGCATTCTTCTAATTGCATCAAGAATCAAGGTAAACTTATCAATCTAATTGTGGCGTTTATCTTATTCTTTTTCTCTATTATTGGTGTTCTTGCTTCTTTAAGCTTTGGGTGCCATAGAGAGGGGTTTAGTTTGATCTTGGATCTCTTCCAAAAACTTGTCATAGAGTTCATGAAATTTATTTTCATTGGGTTCCGCGTCAGTTTGGTATCAGAGCCAAAGATTAAGGTAAATTCTTATTTATCTTAGCTTTAGGGTTTGTGTTTATTTGTTTTATTGTTCTTTTGTTTTGTGTTTGTTTTCTTCTTCATCTAGTCTCTTTTGTGTTTGTTTTCTTTTGTTTAGTTTCAATTCGTTTTGCTTCAATTAAATTTCATAAATTTCGTGCTTGTTTCAATTCTGGAAGTTTAGATCCTAGATCTTGTTGACCAAAAAAAAAAAAAAAAAAAAAAAAGAGTATAGAAAAAAAAAAAATTTCGTCCACCATTGAAATTTGTGTGTGTGGATCTTGAATTTGTTCCTGCAACCAAGGGATTTGATCCTAATTCAAAGGGATTTTACCTTATTTTGTGGGATTTTGCCATATTTTGTGGGAATTATTCCTAATCCTTAAGAGATTTGACCATATCTAGTGGGATTGTGCCTAATCCTAAGGGATTTGACCATATTTTATGGGATTTAGTTTATCCACTATAATCTTGTGATAAAATCCAATCTTAACTACTTGTGGATAAGATAACAAAATTAGTTGACCATATCTTTGGAGATTGAGCAAATCTACTACAATCCTTGTCAAATCTAAGAATCCTACTTAAATTGGGTTGCATTGAAAAAGGGACACAAGGCAGCACGCCCGTGCTTCACCTCAAGCACAACCGTGCACTTTTCTGACTTCCACTTGTTGGATTAAGACCTTACACGCACGCCCGTGCTCCATCTAGCACGCCCGTGTTCAAATCTGTCTATTGTTTTCTTTTGTTTTTCTTTGATTGCTTGCTTTGTTTTGGGTAGAATTAATTAGGTCCATATTTGGTTTGCTTTGTAGTAAGCTAAATTCATACATTATATCCTAATATTGTCTTTTAAAATTCTAGTTTCTTTGTTTTTTTTTTTTGTGTGAGCTTTCTATTGCTTCTATTACTTTGTTAGGGTGTGTTTGCTTGTTTACTACACTCTAATTAATTAAAGTAGTGCATTGTTTATGTTCTTGTGCTACTGTCCATATCGTTTTGAGTCTTCTATCTAGTATTTGTGCTTGCTTTTCATTGTTAAGTTTTATTCCTTGATTCTAAACGTGCATTTGGGTTGATTGGTTGAACTAAGATTCTGAAGTTCAATTGGAAGGATTGCAAGGAGTGATTAAAGAGAGTGTAAACACGTGAGGGAGTGATTTACCAAATTCTTTTGTGTTTTCTCTTTGAATACTAACCATGAGTTCAGGAAAATCTGGAGATGGAAGTCCAATTAATGATCCTCAAATGAAAGTTTTCATGGAAGCAATTCAAGGACAGTTTAGAACCTTCAATAACCTTTTCCAAGACATGAAGGAGGAATTGCAAGAGATAAGGGCTTCACAAAGTTCCAATGCAACAAGAGCTCGACAACAAGCTAGATTTCAACCCCATGATGATGAAGAAACTGAAGGTACTAATTTTAACAAAATTGATGGGGACTTGGGATCAATCAAGATGAGAATTCCAGAATTCAAAGGTAACAACAATGCTGAAGAATTCCTTGAATGGGAGAGAAAGGTAGAACAAATCTTTGAATGCCATAACTATTCTCAAGAAAAGAAATCCCATCTTGCTGCTGTTGAATTCAAAGGCTATGCCATGTTTTGGTGGGAACAATTGCTATTGAAAAGAAGAAGAAAGGGATTGCAACCTGTACCACCATGGGAAATCATGAAAGAATTGATGCACCAAAAGTTTGTCCCTACTCACTACTTTAGGGATTTACACAATAAATTAGCTAGAATGGTGCAAGGAGGAAGGAGTGTGGAAGAATACTACAAGGAGATGGAGATTTGCATGGCTAGAGCCAAGATTGAGGAAGAAGAGCAAATCACCATGTCACGATTCCTTGGAGGTTTAAACAAAGATATTGCTGATGCCTTAGAGATGTATAGGTATGATAGCTTAGAAGAGATGGTAGATATGGCCATGAAACTTGAAAGACAGAAAAAGGAAAGATCCAACACCAACAAGTATTCCAACAACACATGGGGATCTAAATGGCCTAAGGAAGGTGAGAAGAAGGAATTTAGAGGTTCTAACTCTCAAAGGACAGATTCAACTTCAAAAGGTAAAGAAGCTGTCCAAACTCCAATTAAAAGCAACAAAGGTACTTCTAACTCTACAACCCCTTCTAGAGAAATTAAATGCTTTAAATGTTTGGGGAAAGGGCATTATGCATCTCAATGTCCTAATAAAAGGGTTATGATTATTAAAGATGATGGGAATGTTAGTTCTGAATCTGAATGTAGTGATTATGATGACATTCCTAAATTACTTGATGATAATGATGATGATGATTCAGAAAACTTAATACTTCCTGAACATGGAGAAGCTTTGGTTGCTAGACGTGCTTTGAACATGCAAGTTAAAGAGGAAAGCCTTGAGCAACGTGAGAATATATTTCACACTAGATGTTTGATTAGTGGAAAAGTGTGTACTCTTATTATTGATGGGGGTAGTTGCACTAATGTTGCTAGTGTAAACATGGTAAACAAACTGAACTTAACTTGTCTCAAGCATCCTAAGCCTTATAGGTTGCAATGGTTGAATGATTGTGGGGAAGTGAAAGTGACTAAACAGGTACTTGTGCCATTTTCTATTGGATGGTATGAGGATGAAATTTTATGTGATATAGTACCTATGCAAGCTGGACATCTATTGTTGGGAAGACCATGGCAATATGATAGAAGAGCACTTCATGATGGATTCCACAATCGATACTCTTTGATTCATAAGGGAAAAAAGGTGGTTCTTGTACCTTTATCACCTCAAGAGGTTTATGAAGACCAAAGAAAGATAGTTGAGAGAGAGAGAGAGGTTTCAGCCTTGAGAAAACATGAGAGTGAGGTTTCAAAAGAACAAAAGAGAGAAAAGAGTAAGAGTGAGGGAAAAGAGGCCACAAAAATAACAAAACAAATTAATGGCCCAATTGTGAGTGAAAAAGAAAGAGGGGAGAAAAAGAAACAGACTTTTTATGCAAGAGCTAGAGAGGTTAAGTGTGCCATTGCCTTGGAGAAGCCCATATTGCTTCTTAGGTACAAGGAAATTTTATTTGCTGAAACTAATGCTAACCTTGATAGTTTGCCTTCTATGTTTGTTTCTATGTTGCAGGAATTTGATGATGTCTTTCCTAGTGAACTACCTAGTGGTTTACCACCTTTAAGGGGAATAGAACATCAAATTGACTTTATTCCTGGATCCACCATTCCAAATAGGCCTGCCTATAGAAGCAATCCAATGGAGACAAAGGAGTTGCGAAGGCAAGTTGATGAACTTATGGAGAAAGGTTTGGTGAGAGAAAGCATGAGCCCGTGTGCCGTTCCCGTGCTTCTAGTACCTAAAAAGGATGGAACATGGCGCATGTGTGTTGATTGTAGAGCGGTCAACAAAATTACAGTGAAGTATAGACACCCTATCCCTAGACTTGATGATATGTTAGATGAATTGCATGGGGCAACTTACTTTACTAAAATTGATTTAATGAGTGGTTACCATCAAATTAGAATGCAACCAGGTGATGAATGGAAAACTGCTTTTAAAACTAAGTATGGTTTGTATGAATGGTTAGTTATGCCTTTTGGACTATCTAATGCACCTAGCACTTTTATGAGGCTTATGAACCATGTATTGCGTGCCTTCTTAGGAGAGTTTGTGGTTGTATACTTTGATGATATACTCATCTATAGCAAGTCTCTTAATGATCATATTGAGCATGTTAGGATAGTGTTACAAACTTTGAGGACAGAAAAGTTGTATGCTAAACTTAACAAATGCACATTTTGTATAGATAGACTTGTATTTCTTGGTTTTATTGTGAGTGCACAGGGTATTGAAGTAGATGAGGAGAAAGTGAAAGCTATCAAAGAGTGGCCAACTCCCAAATCAGTTACTGAAGTTAGGAGTTTTCATGGGTTGGCAAGCTTCTATAGAAGGTTTGTTAAAGATTTCTCTTCAATTGCAGCACCATTAACAGAAATAATCAAAAAGGAAGTTGGGTTTAAGTGGGGAGAAGAACAACAAAGGGCATTCGAAACACTAAAAGGGAAGTTAACTTCTGCACCTATACTTTCTTTGCCTAATTTTGATAATACTTTTGAGATTGAGTGTGATGCTTCGGGAGTGGGAATTGGGGCTGTCCTAATGCAAGAAAAGAAGCCAATTGCCTACTTTAGTGAGAAGTTGAATGGAGCACAACTCAATTATTCAACCTATGACAAAGAGCTTTATGCCTTGGTAAGAACTTTACATGTTTGGCAACACTACTTATTACCTGAAGAGTTTGTCATCCATACTGACCATGAGGCCCTAAAACACTTGAAGGGTCAAGGTAAGCTCAATAAAAGACATGGTAAGTGGGTTGAATTTATTGAACAATTTCCATATGTGATTAAATACAAGCATGGAAAAGACAATGTTGTTGCTGATGCATTATCAAGAAGATATACTCTAATTACTGCTCTTAGTTCTAAATTGCTTGGATTTGAGTATGTTAAGGACTTATATGTGAAAGATTCAGACTTTGGCAACATATATGTAGCTTGTGAGCATGGAGCATTTGATAAGTTCTATAGACATGATGGATATTTGTTTAAGAACAACAAACTTTGTGTGCCTAAATGTTCTATGCGTGAATTGCTTGTGATTGAATCTCATAGTGGGGGATTGATGGGACACTTTGGGGTACATAAGACTTATGATATGTTGAATGAACACTTTTATTGGCCTCATATGATTAAAGATGTAGAA
Source organism: Jatropha curcas (assembly GCF_041381405.1). Classification (NCBI taxonomy): domain Eukaryota; kingdom Viridiplantae; phylum Streptophyta; class Magnoliopsida; order Malpighiales; family Euphorbiaceae; genus Jatropha; species Jatropha curcas. The sequence goes on along the minus strand of NC_143157.1, from coordinate 8,388,451 downwards.
AGAGTTTGTAACTCTTGTATTGCATGTAAACAGGCCAAATCTAAGTCTATGCCTCATGGATTATACATGCCTTTACCTGTTCCTAGTTCTCCTTGGATTGATATATCTATGGACTTTGTACTTGGATTACCTAGGACTAAACGTGGTAGAGATAGCATATTTGTTGTTGTTGATAGATTTAGCAAGATGGCTCATTTTATTCCTTGTCATAAAACTGATGTAGCCAACAATATTGCTGAATTATTCTTTAAAGAAGTGGTAAGATTGCATGGGGTACCAAGAACTATAGTTTCTGATAGGGATGCAAAGTTCCTTTCACACTTTTGGAGAGTTTTGTGGAGTAAGCTTGGAACTAAATTGCTTTACTCTACGACTTGTCATCCACAAACAGATGGACAAACTGAAGTTGTGAATAGAACTTTAGGGACATTACTTCGTGCCATTGTGGGTAAGAACTTGAAAACTTGGGAAGATTGTTTGCCATTCATTGAGTTTGCATATAATCGTAGCATACATTCTACTTCAGGTTATAGCCCATTTGAACTTGTTTATGGCTTTAATCCACTAACTGTATTAGATCTTGTTCCTTTACCTTTAAATGAACTTTCTAATCTAGATGGTGAGAAAAAGGCAGAATTGGTGAAGTCTTTACATGAGAAGGCTAGAGCCAACATAGAAAAGAGGAACAAGCAATATGCTAATCAAGCCAACAAGGGCAGAAAGAAGTTAGTGCTTATGCCAGGTGATTGGGTTTGGGTACACTTTCGCAAGGAAAGATTTCCCAACCAAAGGAAGAATAAGCTAGATGCACGTGGAGATGGTCCATTCCAAGTCTTAGAGCGCATCAATGACAATGCCTACAAAATAGACTTACCAGGTGAGTATGGTGTTTCTGCAACTTTTAATATTAGTGATTTGTCTCCCTTTGACATGGATGCAGATTTGAGGACAAATCTTTTTAAAGAAGGGGGGGATGATACGGATCCACTACTGCCAACCACCTATGAAGCTCAAGGGAACAAGGACCACAACAATGGCAATCCATTAGCACTTCCTAGTGGACCAATTACAAGGAGCCGTGCAAAGAAGTATGGAGCAACCATGTCCTTATACATTCAAGAACAAATCACACAAGAGCTCCATGACCTTGCTTTCAACAAGTGCTATGAAGAACTTGGAGGAACACCTAAGTTTCTCACATTAATAGAAGCACAAGTTGAGTGGGAACCATGTTTGGATAGCACGCCCGTGCAAGGTGGCACACCCCAGGCCGTGCAAGCTACTGCCTTTCAAGGAACAACACATGACTCGGAGCACGCCCGTGCCATTCAGCACGCCCCAAGCCGTGCACCTTACTGACTCTCGCGAAGGAAACTCTTCCATGTGCGCACGCCCGTGCAAGCTGACACGCCCCAGGCCGTGCACTTCTCTGCCTCTCGCGAAGGAAGTCACACCATGCGCGCACGCCCGTGCGCCTTGGCACGCCCTAGACCGTGCACTAGCCTGCCTCTCATTAACATAGTTAGTTATTTTGAGTTCTTTGCTTTGTAAATGGGTTGGGCCTCCTATAATTCGACCCCCCCATGATTATTTTAGCCTTGGTTTGTTTAGATTTAGTTAATCTTTAGTGGATTTGGATTAGATCTCCAAATCCTTAAGTTGTTATGATTTTGTTAGTCAACTCCTTAGTTGGTTTAGATTTGCTAAATCCTACTCCTTAGCGAACTCTAAATCCTCTAGGGATCTGGACCTCTTAGATTAGTATAAATAGCTTGTTATTTTGTAATTATAAATCAATTATTCAATCAATTAAAGAGAGATTTTCTTCTTCCATGCCTTTGGCGTGTTCATGTTTTTAGAGAGTGTGAGATTGCATTCTTCTAATTGCATCAAGAATCAAGGTAAACTTATCAATCTAATTGTGGCGTTTATCTTATTCTTTTTCTCTATTATTGGTGTTCTTGCTTCTTTAAGCTTTGGGTGCCATAGAGAGGGGTTTAGTTTGATCTTGGATCTCTTCCAAAAACTTGTCATAGAGTTCATGAAATTTATTTTCATTGGGTTCCGCGTCAGTAACTCTTATTTTGTGTTAATTCTAGCTTTCATTTTATTGTCTTTTGTCAATTTTGGAATAATGTAGATGGGCATTTATGCCTGCGTTAACAAGGAGGACCATTCTTGTAAGTGAGTGGGATGCCTCCTTTTTGTTTCTGTGGTTTTGTTTTCTTTATGCAGGAATAAAGCAAAGTCTCAAAAAATATATATATCATAAAGCAAAGCCCAAATCGGCTTATTTAGGCAATTTGGAGACGGTGTGTGGCTTGTCTACTTCAATAATTCCATCTACTCGCCGCACAGGGGGCAAAATCATCAAATTTAGCAAAATACCCTAAGGTAAGTTTTCTTTCAACACCGCATCAGGAATAAAAAGAAATTGTCTAGATCCAACAAGATCTAAAGAGATAATGTGTAGATCTCTCAGAATGAAAAGAAAACACGAAGATAAACAACAATGAATCCAACAACAAGAAAACTCAAATTCCTAACTAAGATGACAGAACTTACCTCAAAACTTTGATTTGGCTCTGATACCAAATGATAAGGAACCGGGATCGGGAATCAAAGGAATGGGATATAAGTTCGCCTCTACGGCACCCCACGTTTATAATGAAACGGAAACACCAATAATCGAGATTAAAATGCTCTATGGCACCCCACGTTTATAATGAAACGGTAACACCAATAATCGAGCAAAGAACAAGATAAACGCCACAAATGAATTGATAAGTTTACCTTAATTCTTGATGCAATTAGAGGATAGCAAATTCTCACAATCTCTCTAATCAAGAAGAACATGCAAGAGCATGAACAATTCTGCCTTTGATTCAAATTATGCCAAAAAAATCCCATTTTACATCTTAAGGAGGCTATTTATATGCCTTAAACAAACATAACCCTAAAGAAGAGCATCTAACTAGGCTGCCCTAGGGCCAAAACACATGGGCTTAACTCTAAAACACAAAATAAAGTCATTTCCAGCCCAAAACAAACAACTAGATATTGGGCAGATTGCATGCATCATAAAACCAACCCAAAACAACTTAAATAAACACTATGAGCCCATATCCCTTACATATTAATTAGACCAAAACAAGCAACAAAGGATAAGAACACATCCAAGCCCACTAGGAAGCACCAATGTATCCATATCATTCCCCCTTTCCTCAAAAAGATTCGTCCTCGAATCTTAGTTAAAAGTTGAGGTATCCTTTTGCTTGCTAAGATAAGTCCACTTCTCCTTAGAATCCATGCCCTTTTCTTTACTCTTCTTCTCCTTTTTAGACCGTATTGAACTCCATTGTTTGCTACAACCTGAATATGCCTTTGCAACACCTTTGTCTCCATTGGATTGCTTCTATTGACTGGTTGATTTGGAATGGTGGAGCCAAGGATGAAATCGATTTGATGTTCTATCCCTCTCAAAGGTGGCAATCCACTAGGCAACTCTTCAAGAAAGACATCAGTGAACTCCTCTTTCTCTCTCTCAAGCAACTTTTTCTGATCAATATTCACTTCTTGAGGTGTCAATGGAGCAAGAACCACCTTTTCACCCTCACATGAAGATTGGGAAATCTCTTTTGGAACCACATGTTCAAAGTCCTGCAAAAGATCAACAAACACACTTGGCAAGGATGGGTTAAGATCATTAGTGGTAAAATAATCTTCTTTGCACAAAGGTACAAATATAGGCTGAATTTGTTTTTCCTTTTCTTCCCCCTCTTTCTTTTTATTTACACTCAATATATTTTCACTCGTTTTATTTTTGCACTCCTTTTCTTTATTGACAGCCTCAAAACTCATCTTTTGCTTTCCATATTGGTCTTCATCCACTTCTTTTGAGGAAAATGATCTTGGAATGGTCATCCACCCATCCTTTGTGAATGAATACCTATTGAGGTAATCCACATTTTTCCTTTCTTGCACCCTTCCTAACTTATTATTCAAATCCTTAAAGTAACGATCAGGATTATCGACCTTCTTCTCTTCATGAGTTTGAAATCTAGTTGGTGTACCACTAGGTTGAGCTCTTCTTGTATTAGAACGTTGGGCAGCTTTAAACTCCTGTAACTCCTTTCTCATATCTTGGACGGAATTGTTGAAAGTTCTAAACTGTCCTAGGATTGACTCCATTACAAGTTTCAACTGGGGATCCTCCATTTGACTTCCCTCCCCACTATTATCTCCAAATGTGTCTGCACTCATGGTTAGAGTTCAAAATAGAAATCACAAAAACATTTGAGTCAGTGATAAAGCACTCCCTCACGTGTTTACACTCTTTAATCACTCCATGCAAATCCTCCAATTGTACTTCAGAATTTCAGGCCAACCAATCAATCTCAAAGCACGTTTAGAACACAAGGAAAATAAACCTTAACAAAAGAAACGTAAGCACAATTCTAGAAAGAAAACTCAAACAAAATGAATGGTAGCACAAGAACAAAACAATGTACTACTTGATTATTAATTAGAGTGTTGGAACAAGCAAATACACCCTAACAATATAAATGAAGCAAAGATAGCACACAAACAAGAAATAGAAACTAGAATTTAAAAGACCCTTACATATTAATTAGACCAAAACAAGCAACAAAGGATAAGAACACATCCAAGCCCACTAGGAAGCACCAATGGATCCATATCATTCCCCCTTTCCTCAAAAAGATTCGTCCTCGAATCTTAGTTAAAAGTTGAGGTATCCTTTTGCTTGCTAAGATAAGTCCACTTCTCCTTAGAATCCATGCCCTTTTCTTTACTCTTCTTCTCCTTTTTAGACCGTATTGAACTCCATTGTTTGCTACAACCTGAATATGCCTTTGCAACACCTTTGTCTCCATTGGATTGCTTCTATTGACTGGTTGATTTGGAATGGTGGAGCCAAGGATGAAATCGATTTGATGTTCTATCCCTCTCAAAGGTGGCAATCCACTAGGCAACTCTTCAAGAAAGACATCAGTGAACTCCTCTTTCTCTCTCTCAAGCAACTTTTTCTGATCAATATTCACTTCTTGAGGTGTCAATGGTGCAAGAACCACCTTTTCACCCTCACATGAAGATTGGGCAATCTCTTTTGGAACCACATGTTCAAAGTCCTGCAAAAGATCAACAAACACACTTGGCAAGGATGGGTTAAGATCATTAGTGGTAAAATAATCTTCTTTGCACAAAGGTACAAATATAGGCTGAATTTGTTTTTCCTTTTCTTCCCCCTCTTTCTTTTTATTTACACTCAATATATTTTCACTCGTTTTATTTTTGCACTCCTTTTCTTTATTGACAGCCTCAAAACTCATCTTTTGCTTTCCATATTGGTCTTCATCCACTTCTTTTGAGGAAAATGATCTTGGAATGGTCATCCACCCATCCTTTGTGAATGAATACCTATTGAGGTAATCCACATTTTTCCTTTCTTGCACCCTTCCTAACTTATTATTCAAATCCTTAAAGTAACGATCAGGATTATCGACCTTCTTCTCTTCATGAGTTTGAAATCTAGTTGGTGTACCACTAGGTTGAGCTCTTCTTGTATTAGAACGTTGGGCAGCTTTAAACTCCTGTAACTCCTTTCTCATATCTTGGACGGAATTGTTGAAAGTTCTAAACTGTCCTAGGATTGACTCCATTACAAGTTTCAACTGGGGATCCTCCATTTGACTTCCCTCCCCACTATTATCTCCAAATGTGTCTGCACTCATGGTTAGAGTTCAAAATAGAAATCACAAAAACATTTGAGTCAGTGATAAAGCACTCCCTCACGTGTTTACACTCTTTAATCACTCCATGCAAATCCTCCAATTGTACTTCAGAATTTCAGGCCAACCAATCAATCTCAAAGCACGTTTAGAACACAAGGAAAATAAACCTTAACAAAAGAAACGTAAGCACAATTCTAGAAAGAAAACTCAAACAAAATGAATGGTAGCACAAGAACAAAACAATGTACTACTTGATTATTAATTAGAGTGTTGGAACAAGCAAATACACCCTAACAATATAAATGAAGCAAAGATAGCACACAAACAAGAAATAGAAACTAGAATTTAAAAGACCCTTACATATTAATTAGACCAAAACAAGCAACAAAGGATAAGAACACATCCAAGCCCACTAGGAAGCACCAATGGATCCATATCATTCCCCCTTTCCTCAAAAAGATTCGTCCTCGAATCTTAGTTAAAAGTTGAGGTATCCTTTTGCTTGCTAAGATAAGTCCACTTCTCCTTAGAATCCATGCCCTTTTCTTTACTCTTCTTCTCCTTTTTAGACCGTATTGAACTCCATTGTTTGCTACAACCTGAATATGCCTTTGCAACACCTTTGTCTCCATTGGATTGCTTCTATTGACTGGTTGATTTGGAATGGTGGAGCCAAGGATGAAATCGATTTGATGTTCTATCCCTCTCAAAGGTGGCAATCCACTAGGCAACTCTTCAAGAAAGACATCAGTGAACTCCTCTTTCTCTCTCTCAAGCAACTTTTTCTGATCAATATTCACTTCTTGAGGTGTCAATGGTGCAAGAACCACCTTTTCACCCTCACATGAAGATTGGGCAATCTCTTTTGGAACCACATGTTCAAAGTCCTGCAAAAGATCAACAAACACACTTGGCAAGGATGGGTTAAGATCATTAGTGGTAAAATAATCTTCTTTGCACAAAGGTACAAATATAGGCTGAATTTGTTTTTCCTTTTCTTCCCCCTCTTTCTTTTTATTTACACTCAATATATTTTCACTCGTTTTATTTTTGCACTCCTTTTCTTTATTGACAGCCTCAAAACTCATCTTTTGCTTTCCATATTGGTCTTCATCCACTTCTTTTGAGGAAAATGATCTTGGAATGGTCATCCACCCATCCTTTGTGAATGAATACCTATTGAGGTAATCCACATTTTTCCTTTCTTGCACCCTTCCTAACTTATTATTCAAATCCTTAAAGTAACGATCAGGATTATCGACCTTCTTCTCTTCATGAGTTTGAAATCTAGTTGGTGTACCACTAGGTTGAGCTCTTCTTGTATTAGAACGTTGGGCAGCTTTAAACTCCTGTAACTCCTTTCTCATATCTTGGACGGAATTGTTGAAAGTTCTAAACTGTCCTAGGATTGACTCCATTACAAGTTTCAACTGGGGATCCTCCATTTGACTTCCCTCCCCACTATTATCTCCAAATGTGTCTGCACTCATGGTTAGAGTTCAAAATAGAAATCACAAAAACATTTGAGTCAGTGATAAAGCACTCCCTCACGTGTTTACACTCTTTAATCACTCCATGCAAATCCTCCAATTGTACTTCAGAATTTCAGGCCAACCAATCAATCTCAAAGCACGTTTAGAACACAAGGAAAATAAACCTTAACAAAAGAAACGTAAGCACAATTCTAGAAAGAAAACTCAAACAAAATGAATGGTAGCACAAGAACAAAACAATGTACTACTTGATTATTAATTAGAGTGTTGGAACAAGCAAATACACCCTAACAATATAAATGAAGCAAAGATAGCACACAAACAAGAAATAGAAACTAGAATTTAAAAGACAATTTCTGGATATAATGTATGAATTTAGTTCACTACAAAGCAAACCAAATATGGACCTAATTAATTCTACCCAATCAAAGCAAGCAAACAAAGAAAACCCAAAAAAAAAAATTTTTTTTTTAAGGTACTGTAGCACGGATGATTCTGAGTTCCTGTAGCAAGTTACTGTAGCAGCGTGCATGACTTGTATCTTCACTTAACCCACAAATGTGACCCAATTTAGGTAGGGTAAGGCCTTAACAAGGTATAAGTGGATGGTTTGTGTTTCCCAATTTCAATTTAGGTAGGTAATGACTTAATATTTAGGTTGTCCAACAATGACTTTTGTGTTTTCTCAAGATAAGATCCCAAATCAAGTCAAAATGCCTTTAGGTTGTCCAGCAATTGTGTCTTCCAATTTCAATCTAGGTAGATATTGACTTAGTATGTAGGTTGTCCAACAATTTTGTGTCTACCAATTCAACTTAAGTAGGTAATGACCTTAACAATTTTTGACTTATCTTTCTTTAATAATGACCTTTTTTTTGTGTTGTAAGATCTAATTAATAAGATCTAAGGCTGCAATGTCTGGATCTTTTTTTTTTTTATCAAGAAACAAGCAAACAACAAGAATAATCAAAGATAGATCTTGAATTAGTCAAAAGGGTAACTAGAAAATGATGCAAACAATAAGAAGATACAAAGAGAAAACTAGATTCAAGAAGATTTAAAGAGAAATTAGCTAAATCCAACAAGATCTAAAGAGAAATTGTCTAGATCCAACAAGATCTAAAGAGATAATGTGTAGATCTCTCAGAATGAAAAGAAAACACGAAGATAAACAACAATGAATCCAACAACAAGAAAACTCAAATTCCTAACTAAGATAACAGAACTTACCCCAAAACTTTGATTTGGCTCTGATACCAAATGATAAGGAACCGGGATCGGGAATCAAAGGAATGGGATATAAGTTCGCCTCTATGGCACCCCACGTTTATAATGAAACGGAAACACCAATAATCGAGATTAAAATGCTCTATGGCACCCCACGTTTATAATGAAACGGTAACACCAATAATCGAGCAAAGAACAAGATAAACGCCACAAATGAATTGATAAGTTTACCTTAATTCTTGATGCAATTAGAGGATAGCAAATTCTCACAATCTCTCTAATCAAGAAGAACATGCAAGAGCATGAACAATTCTGCCTTTGATTCAAATTATGCCAAAAAAATCCCATTTTACATCTTAAGGAGGCTATTTATATGCCTTAAACAAACATAACCCTAAAGAAGAGCATCTAACTAGGCTGCCCTAGGGCCAAAACACATGGGCTTAACTCTAAAACACAAAATAAAGTCATTTCCAGCCCAAAACAAACAACTAGATATTGGGCAGATTGCATGCATCATAAAACCAACCCAAAATAACTTAAATAAACACTATGAGCCCATATCCCTTACATATTAATTAGACCAAAACAAGCAACAAAGGATAAGAACACATCCAAGCCCACTAGGAAGCACCAATGGATCCATATCAGAGTATACCTGAAAATTTAGGACTAGGAAAATTTAACAAAATTTTTGCTAAAATTTTTGCAAAAAAAAAAAAAAAAATAAATGATAATAAAAATAATAAAATAAATAAATAAAAATAAGATTTTCAAGGTTTACTTAAAAGATAATATTTTTGGTCTCGGGATGGAATTCCAGACTGGCGGTAAAAATAAAATCTTTTGCCCTGATGCAAAATTTCAAATTTCAAAGTTTATGATTATTAATGCATGGGCATGTGATGCTCCAACATCTAACAAAAGCGAGATCTGTTTGTACACAAAAATTGCTCTTTTCTCTTAAAAATATTTTTAGGCCAAGTAGTGATGGTGTATTGCGAAGCTGTTTGGATCCTTTTCTTGATTAGTGATGGTGTATTGCGAACTGATCAAGACAATCTCTATACCAAACCCTCTAAAGCCGATCAAACTGAGCTGAGGAGGTGGACAACAAAGCCGATCAAACTGAGCTTTGGAATCCTTAATCGAGTCAGTGATGGTTTTCGAAGCTGACTCAAATCCTAATTAGTGATGGTGTATTGCGAAGCTGATCAGGACAATATCAACCAAAATCCTTCACGCCAATCAAACCGAGCTTCGGAGGTGTCTTCAAAGCCAATCAAACCGAGCTTTGGAGATGATTACAGATCTGACGGGAGCCAACAAAGCCGATCAAACTGAGCTTTGGACGTGACCAGATGATCAGGACAATCTCAACCAAAATCCTTCAATCCAATCAAACCGAGCTTCGGAGGTGTCTTCAAAGCCAATCAAACCGAGCTTTGGAGATGATTACAGATCCGACGGGAGCCAACAAAGCCGATCAAACTGAGCATTGGACGTGACCAGATGATCAGGACAATCTCAACCAAAATCCTTCAAGCCAATCAAACCGAGCTTCGGAGGTGTCTTCAAAGCTAATCAAACCGAGCTTTGGAGATAATTATAGATTCGATGGGAGCCAATAAAGCCGATCAAACTGAGCTTTGGACGTGACCAGATGATCAAGACAGCTACTTCATTCAACCCAAGATTGAAGGCATGTCAGTGAGCCACTTTAACATTAATTGTTTACACGATTAATGATAAAGTGGGGGGGGGGGGCAAACTGTTGACGTGTGTCTTTATGCCCCCGCCTGATCCGATGAGGATACGAGGATACAGAATGAAGGGTTAATGCTATCTAGAAGTCTTTTAATCCAAGGATTTAAATTAAACCGATTTTAAGTTTCTGGTGGCGTCAGAGTTGCGTCGCGCAGCTAGAAGATGCGTGACGGCACTGCCGTTGCGTCACGCAACTCGGATTTGTATGACTTTACCAAAAATGATGACATAATGGTTTTTTTTATTCTGTCTGAGCGACACACGACATGTGGCTATGGTCCAGAAAGGAAGCTGCGTCACGCTACCATCGGATCCATCACGTAGCCGTAAGCTGCGTGACGTAGCTATCCTCTGCTGCCCTACTTCCATAAATTTATCTTTTTCTCTCATTTGAGGGGGTTGGTTTTTTAAGGCGTTTGAAAAACACACTTTCGGCTACATTTTTCTCCAGAGACTCTTTTGAGTTCATTTGAAGAAAAATTGCCATTAGATATTAACTTAGATAAAAACAAAATCATAAAAAAGAAAAAAAAATCAATAGAGAAAAATATAAGTGTTTGAATCCTTGGTGACAAAGCTTCTGGGAGGCCTTAACTCTCATTTGTTAAGGCGTTTAAGCCATTTACAATCCTCAATCTGAGGATTAGGTAACTCTTTTAACCTCTCTTTGTACTTTTTATTTATTTTTGTGGTTTTAGTAGTTTAAACTTCTTTAGATTGTATTTTGTTGATCTTTGGTCGTTTGAGGTTGTCTTAAAACATATTTGGATAAAAAATGAATAAAAAATTATCTAAACAAATCATTTGCAAAATAAACCTAGGCCAGAGCAGTTGCGTCACGCAGCTAACGGATCCGTAACGGGTCTGGAAGATGTGTGACAGATCTGTTCGTATCATTTGAAAAATAAGATTGGGCCTGAGCAGTTGCGTCACGCAACTGATGGATCCATAACGGATCTCAAGGATGCATGACGGATCTGTTCATACTCAAATTTTATTTCTATATCCAGTGTTCTATTTTCCAGATTGTGGATTGAAAATGAGTTTCTAATGGATCTGGAGTTTCTGGGATAGTTCGGTAACGGAACTACTAGATCCGTCACAGATCTGGGAGTTGTGTGACGCAACTGTTCTAAGATTCTAGAAATAATTTTTGTTTTTTTAAAGAAAATAATAAATTTTACACAAAATAAAGTTTAATTCTCTAATAAACCCGAAGATGACCAATTATGAACAGATTGCAATTTAATTAAGTTTAGAGTACTAAAATGTAATTTTGCGTATTTACTTGTATGGATTTTACAATTTTAGGTCGAATGAAAAATGAAATTAAATTTATGGGTTTGTTAGTAATTTGCATGTTTAGGATTAAATTAAAAAATAATAATAATATGTGATTTAGATGCTAAATAATAATTATACTTGATTTTGGTTTTTGGGTTTAATTTTGAATCGGGTAGAATGTATTTTAGGTTCGGTTTGCTGCCCGCCTTGAACCATAAGGCAAGAGCGGGTCTTTTATTTATTTGATTTAATTGTTTTGGTTTTAATGATTATGAATGTGATAATTGGATTTGATTGGGGCGATTAAGTAATTTTCCATATAGGAACTCTTTTCGATTCAATTGGGTTGGGTTTAAGTAAGCAAATAACTTGGCTTTTCTAACTAAAATAAAGTACAAATCGTAGGTTAAAAGAGGCCAGTTTTTCCGGGCGTCGGTTTCCAACGGGCCGGCGTACCCAATTCCCTTACCCAGAATCGCATTGGTGCGCCTGACCAGTCTTTTTAATAATTTGGCCTTAAATAAAATTGGGTTTAAAATGGAGTCACTTTTTATAAAATAAAATTGAAAACGGTCCAATTGCCGAAATAATGGGTGGTGACTCAAAAACTGTTTATAAGACCGATTTATCAGCATCGTATCCAATAAAATGTTTTATCACCACTTTTCATAATAAGATTACTTTCCACATCAAAATAAACAACACATAAAAATAATAAATAAAACAGGGATGTTTTCGAGTCCACCGGGGGGGGGGGGGGTAGAAAACACACATAAACATGAACAATTGAAAGCTGCATAATTAATGTCTAAACTAATCCAATCAAGGCCACTTTGGTGACTAACAAGTTTTCCATTCATTAAACATTGATTCATGCAAAACTTTATGAGATTAAATTAAGATTTCAAAACTTTGTGACATTTTACAATAAGATGTCATAACCTTTCTTTATAAATAACACAACAAAATAATTTATAAAGCATAAAGAAAACAAACGGTTTTCTACTTCTATAATTTTGGCTTAGTTTATACCAAATTAATCAACTTCACAATACTAAATCAATTTCCATTAATTAAGCCAAATAAAAGACTATCAAACAAATCTAGAACAGGATCAGGCTCTGATGCTACATGTTAAATAAACTTTAATATATAGCTAAGTCTTATAGTTCATAGAATTTGTTTAATTAGAATACATACTAAGTGGAAGCGTACCTTGATCCATAGCTATTGATTACCTCGTTGCGGCAATTCGATTCGCACTGTAACAGTAGATCCATATTTCTTCACTCTGACCTTTTGTCCGTAAGTGCTCTCTTAATGGTCAGAGAATTATCAACAGCACAGGAGTTTTTCTTTTCACGCTCTCTCAAAGAACCTATCACCGTATGTGTTTGAGGTAGCCGTCACACTCTCTGTTTTCTTTTCTTGACCTCCGCTGTTGATTTACTTTCTCTTTTATAAGGCAGAGGAAGGGTATTAAAACCCTAACTGGTCCTCATCCTATTAAGCCCAATAACCATCTTCTTGGGCCACCTTAATTAGAACCAGCCCTTTAATTACATGGGGCACTCAGATTATTAAAATAATCTAACAGTACAAACTCCTTAAAATACATATACACAAAATTAAGGAGGCGACATATGTAGACACAGTCAATCCCGATCTTTATTCCATTTCTATCTGTCTAAACAGATGGAAATCTAACTGCTAATGCCTCCTAGAGTCAAAATTTGGAAAAACATTAGTATTTTATATGAGATGTCACCCCATGAGTAGAGATCATCATAAATGATTATTTGAATTGGCATAGTATGTCACAAGCATCTCAAATAAGGCACACAATGCACTCCTAATAATCCAAAATATCTCAAATTCCTGAAGCTATCATTTGATACGGAATCGCAATGATACGAATCCGCTACCACTCAACCATAGATCTCAAGGAAGCATGGAGAACACCTAAGTTTCTCACATTAGTGAAAGCACATGTTGAGATGGAATCTGAAATTCCAGCATATGGCATGCCCTGGCCATAGTAGAGCCTAACTTTGGCATAATAAGTTAGCCCATTTTTGTTAGTTTTGAGCTGTAATGTTGTTAATGGGTTGGGCCACAATAAATTGGGCCACCCTTTTATTTTTATCCTTAGTTGGTTTGGATTAATTATTCCTTATCCTTAGTTGGTTTGGATTAATTATTCCTTATCCTTAGTTTGTTTGGATTAGTTAGTCCTTATCCTTAGTTGGTTTGGATTAATTATTCCTTATCCTTAGTTGGTTTGGATTAATTATTCCTTATCCTAGATTTGTTTAGATTTGGTCAATCTTTAGTAGATTTGGATTAGATATCCAAATCCTTAAGTTGTTATGATTTTTGTTAGTCATATCCTTAGTTGGTTTAGATTTGCTAAATCCTAATCTTTAGCTAACTCTAAATCCTTTAAGGATCTAGACCTCTTAGATTAGTATAAATAGCTTGTTATTTTGTAATTATTTAACAATTATTATTCAATCAATGAAATAGACTTCTTCTTCATGCTTTTGGCGTGTCCTTGCTTTAGAGAGAGTGTGAGATTGCATTCTTTTAATTGCATCAAGAATCAAGGTAAACTTATCAATTCTTTTGTGGCGTTTATCTTATTCTATTACTCTATTATTGGTGTTCTTGCTTCTTTAAGCTTTGGGTGCCATAGAGGGGAATTTATTTAGATCTTGGATCTCTTCCAAAACTTGTCATAGAGTTCATGGAATTTATTTCCATTGGGTTCCGCGTCAGTTTGGTATCAAAGCCAAAGATTAAGGTAAATTCTTATTTATCTTAGTTCTAGGGTTTGTGTTTATTTGTTTTCTTGTTCTTCTTGTTCTTGTGTTTGTTTTCTTCTTCATCTTGTTTCTTGTGTTTGTTTTCTTGTTTTGCTTTGTTAAATTCGAGTTTTGCTTCAATTAAATTTATTAATTTCATTCTTGTTCAGATATGGAAGTTTTGGTCTTAGATCTTGTTGACTAAAAAAAAAAGAGTATAAAAAAAAAATTTCGTCCATTAAAAGAAGCTTGATTGTGTGTGGATTTTGTTCCTAATTCTTAGGGATTTGACCATATTTTGTGGGATTTGTTCCTAAATTTTTGGGATTTGACCATATTTAGTGGGATTAGTTCCTAATCCTTAGGGATTTGACCATATTTTGTGGGATTAGTTCCTAATCCTTAGGGATTTGACCTTATTTTGTGGGATTTGACCATATTTTGTGGGATTAGTTCCTAATTCTTGGGGATTTGACCTTATATTGTGGGATTAAGTTTATCCATTATAATCTTATGATCAAATCCAATCTTAACTACTTTGTAACAAGAATTAGTTGTCCATATCTTTTGAGATTAAGCAATTCTACTACAATCCTTGTCAAATCTAAAATCCTACCTAAATTGGGATACATTGAAAAAGGCTTCAAATCAGCACACCCGTGCTACACCTCAAGAACACCCGTGCTAGGGCCTGACCTTCACTTGTTGGACTAAGCATTACTAGCACGCCCGTGCCCGATTCTGGCCATTGTTTTCTTTTGGTTTTTTCTTTGATTGCTTGCTTTGTTTTGGGTAGAATTAATTAGGTCTATATTTGGTTTGCTTTGTAGTAAGCTAAATTCATACATTATATCCAGTAATTGTCTTTTAAATTCTAGTTTCTTTATTTTTGTTTGAACTTTCTATTGCTTCTATTACATTGTTAGGGTGTGTTTACTTGTTTACTACACTCTAATTGATAATTAAAGTAGTGCATTGTTTATATTCTTGTGCTACTATCCATCTCGTCTTGTGTCTTCTTTCTAGAATTGTGCTTGCTTTTCATTGTTAGGGCTTATTCCTTGTTTCTAAACGTGCTTTTGAGTTGGTTGGTTGACCTAAAGATTTTGAAGTACAATTGGAAGAATTGCAAGGAGTGATTAAAAGAGTGTAAACACGTGAGGGAGTGATTTACCAATAACTCAAATCTTTTGTGTTTTCTCTTTTGGATACTAACAATGAGTACAGATAATAGTGAGGATGAAAGTCAAATGGATGATTCCCAATTAAAACTTGTAATGGAGTCAATCCAAGAACAGTTTAGAAGCTTCAACAGTTTCTTCCAAGATATGAGAAAGGATTTGAAGGAGATTAAAGCCGCCCGACGCTCTAATACAACAAGAGCTCGTCCTAGTACTACATCAACTAGAATTCAAACTCTTGAAGGTGAGGAGGTTGATAATCCTAACCATTACTTTAGGGATTTGAACAATAAGTCAGGGAGGGTGCAAGGAAGGAAAAGTGTGGATTACCTTAATAGGTATTCATTCACAAAGGATGGATGGATGACTGGCCCAAGATCATGTTCCTCAAAAGAAGCATGTGAAGACCAATATGGAAATCAAAAGATGAGTTTTGAGACTGTCAATAAAGAAAAAGAGAGTCAAAATAAAATGAGTGAAAATATACTGAGTAAAAATAAAAAGAAAGAGGGAAAAGAAAAGGAAAGACAAATTCAACCTATAATTGTACCTTTGTGCAAAGAAGTTTGTTTGGTCATCAATGATCCTAACCCATCTTTGCCAAGTGTGTTTGTTGATCCTTTGCAAGAATTTGCAGATGTGTTTCCAAAAGAGGATTGCCAATCATCAATTGAGGATAAAAAGATGGTTCTTGATCCATTATCACCTCAAGAAGTATATGAAGATCAAAGGAAGATAATTGAGAGAGAAAGAGAGGTTTCAGCCTTTAGGAAAAATGAGAATGAGATTTCAAAAGAAGAAAAGAGTGAAAAGAATGAAGAAAAAGAGGAGAAAGAGGCCACAAAAGATACAAAACAAATTAATGGCCCATTAGAGAGTGAAACTTCAAGATTGAGAGAACAAAAGAGAGAAAAGAGTAAGGATGAAGGCAAAGAGGCCACAAAAATAACAAAACAAATTAATGGCCCAATTGTGAGTGAAAAGGAGAAACAAATTATGTATGTGAGAAAGATCCAAAACAATGTGAGTGAAGGTAGACCGGTCCTAATGATTCGATTTAAGGAGTTTTTGCTTAATTTAACTAACATTGACAATTTTTCTCTACCTTCTAGTTTTGTTTCTTTGTTGCAGGATTTTTCTAATGGTGAGGAAAAGCCTACATTGGTGAAGGAGATGCACGCTAAGACTAGGGCTCATATGGACATGAAGAACAAAGGCTATGCCAACCGTGCCAATAAGAGAAGAAGACATGTTGTGTTTAAACTAGGTGATTGGGTTTGGGTACATTTCCGCAAGGAAAAGTTTCCCAAGCAAAGGAAGATTAAGCTTGATGAACGTGGAAATTTGGACACCTACAAGATAGACTTACTAGGTGAGTATGGTGTTTACATTGTTTTCAATGTTAATGATTTGTCTCCTTTTGACATGGATGCATGATACGGATCCACTACCACCAACCACCTATGGAGCTCAAGGGAACAAGGACCACAACAATGGCAATCCATTAGCACTTCCTAGTGGACCAATTACAAGGAGCCGTGCAAAGAAGTATGGAGCAACCATGTCCTTACATATTCAAGAACAAGTTACAAAAGAGCTCCATGACCTTGCTTTCAACAAGTGCTATGAAGAACTTGAAGGAACACCTAAGTTTCTCACATTAATAGAAGCACATGTTGAGTGGGAACATGAATTGGTTAGCACGCCCGTGCTAGATGGCACACCCCAGGCCGTGCCCTCGTCTGACTTGCTGAGGAAAACAACTACCTTGAAGCACCCCCGTGCCAAATAGCACACCCAGGCCGTGCTTCCCTCTGACTCTGAAGCACCCCCGTGCCAAATAGCACACCCTGGCCGTGCTTCCCTCTGACTCTCACGAGGGAACTCCTACATTGAAGCACGCCCGTGCCAGATAGCACACCCAGGCCCTGCTTGTCCCTGCCTCTCATTAAGTTAGTTAGCTTATTTTGAGTTTTTGCTTTGTTAATGGGTTGGGCCTCCAATATTTCGGCCCCCCTTGATTAATTAGCCTTATTTTGTTTAGATTTAGTCAATCTTTAGTAGATTTGGATTAGATATCCAAATCCTTAAGTTGTTATGATTTTATTAGTCTTATCCTTAGTTGGTTTAGATTTGCTAAATCCTACTCCTTAGCTAACTCTAAATCCTTTGAGGATCTGGACCTCTTAGATTAGTATAAATAGCTTGTTATTTTGTAATTATTCAACAATTATTCAATGAATTAAAGACTACTTCTTCATGCTTAGGCGTGTTCATGTTTTTAGAGGGTGTGAGATTGCATTCTTCTAATTGCATCAAGAATCAAGGTAAACTTATCAATTCTTTGTGGCGTTTATCGTATTCTTTTACTCTATTATTGGTGTTCTTACTTCTTTAAGCTTTGGGTGCCATAGAGGGGAATTTATTCTAGATCTTTGATCTCTTCCAAAACTTGTCATTGAGTTCATGAAATTTATTTTCATTGGGTTCCGCGTCAGTTTGGTATCAGAGCCAAAGATTAAGGTAAATTCTTATTTATCTTAGTTCTAGGGTTTGTGTTTATTTGTTTTCTTATTCTTCTTGTTTTTGTGTTTGTTTTCTTCTTCATCTTATTTCTTTTGTGTTTGTTTTCTTGTTTGATTGTTTCAATTCGTTTTTGCTTCAATTAAATTTAGTAATTTCGTGCTTGTTTCAATTCTGGAAGTTTAGATCTTAGATCTTGTTGCAAAAAAAAAAAAAAAAAAAAAAAAAAAGTATAGAAAGAAAATTTCGTCCACCATTGAAATTGCTTGTGTGGATCTTGATTTTGTTCCTGAATCCAAGGGATTTGATCCTAATTCAAAGGGATTTTACCTTATTTTGTGGGATTTTGCCATATTTTGTGGGATTATTCCTAATCCTTAGGAGATTTGACCATATTTAGTGGGATTATTCCTAATCCTAAAGGGATTTGACCATATTTTATTGGATTTAGTTATCCACTATAATCTTGTGATAAATCCAATCTTAACTACTTGTGGATAAGATAACAAAAAAATTAGTTGACCATATCTTTTGAGATTGAGCAAAATCTACTACAATCCTTGTCAAATCTACTACAATCCTTGTCAAATCTAAGAATCCTACTTAAATTGGGTTGCATTGAAAAGGGACACAAGGCAGCACGCTCGTGCTTCACCTCAAGCATACCCGTGCATGTTTCTGACTTCCACTTGTTGGACTAGGCCTATTTACGCACGCCCCTGCTCCATCGAGCACGCCCGTGCACGGTTCTGGCCTTAATTAAAATATTGTTTTCTTTTGTTTTTCTTTGATTGCTTGCTTTGTTTTGGGTAGAATTAATTAGGTCCATATTTGGTTTGCTTTGTAGTAAGCCAAATTCATACATTATATCCTAATATTGTCTTTTAAATTCTAGTTTCTTGTTTTTGTATGAGCTTTCTATTGCTTCTATTACATTGTTAGGGTGTGTTTGCTTGTTTACTACACTCTAATTGATAATTACAGTAGTGCATTATTCATACTCTTGTGCTACTATCCATCACGTTTTGAGTCTTCTTTCTAGTATTTGTGCTTGCTTTTCATTGTTAAGTTTTATTCCTTGATTGTAAACGTGATCTTTGAATTGGTTGGTTGAACTAAGATTCTGAAGTTCAATTGGAAGAATTGCAAGGAGTGATTCAAGAGTGTAAACACGTGAGGGAGTGAAATTACCATTAACTCAAATCTTCTTGTGTTTTCTTTTGAAAAATAACCATGAGTACAGGCAAATCTGGTGATGGTAATGATGGAATTCCAATTAAAGATCCTCAATTAAAAAACTCTTCATGGAAGCAATTCAAGGACAGTTTAGAACCTTCAATAATCTTATCCAAGACATGAGGGAGGAGTTGCAAGAGATAAAAGCTTCACAAAGCTCTAATACAACTAGAACTCGTCCACAAACCAGATTTCAAGACCATGATGTTGAAGAGAGTGAAGAGACCAATCCTAATAAACTTGATGGGGACTTGGGATCAATTAAAATGAGGATTCCAGAATTCAAAGGCAATAACAATGCTGAAGAATATCTTGAATGGGAGAGAAAAGTAGAACAAATTTTTGAATGCCATAACTATTCTCAAGAAAAGAAATCCCATCTTGCTGCTGTTGAATTCAAAGGTTATGCCATGTTTTGGTGGGAACAATTACTATTGAAAAGAAGAAGAAAGGGATTGCGACCTGTACCACCATGGGAGATTATGAAAGAATTGATGCACCAAAAATTTGTCCCTACTCACTACTTTAGGGATTTACACAATAAATTAGCAAGGATGGTGCAAGGAGGAAGAAGTGTTGAAGAATACTACAAGGAGATGGAGATTTGCATGGCTAGAGCCAAGATTGAGGAGGAGGAGCAAATCACCATGTCATGATTCCTTGGAGGTCTCAATAAAGACATTGCTGATGCTTTAGAGATGTATAGGTATGAAAGCTTAGAGAGATGGTAGATATGGCCATGAAACTTGAAAGACAGAAAAAGGAGAGATCCAACAACAACAAGTATTCCAACAACACATGGGGATCTAAATGGCCTAAAGAAGGTGAGAAGAAAGAATTTAGAGGCTCAAGTTCTCAAAGGACAGATTCAACTTCAAAGGGTAAAGAAACTGTCCAAACTCCATTTAAAAGCAACAAAGGTACTTCTAACTCTACAACCCCTTCTAGAGAAATTAAATGCTTTAAATGTTTGGGAAAAGGGCATTATGCATCTCAATGTCCTAATAAAAGGGTTATGATTGCTAAAGATGATGGGAATATTAGTTCTGAATCTGAATGTAGTGATTATGATGATATGCCTAAATTACTTGATGATAATGATGATGATGATTCAGAAAATTTGATACTTCCTGAACATGGAGAAGCTTTGGTTGCTAGGCGTGCTTTGAACATGCATGTTAAAGAAGAAAGCCTTGAGCAACGAGAAAATATATTTCACACTAGATGTTTGATTAGTGGGAAAGTGTGTACTCTTATTATTGATGGGGGTAGTTGCACTAATGTTGCTAGTGTAAACATAGTAAACAAACTGAACTTGACTTGTCTCAAGCATCCTAAACCTTAGGTTGCAATGGTTGAATGATTGTGGGGAAGTGAAAGTGACTAAATAGGTACTTGTGCCATTTTCTATTGGATGGTATGAAGATGAAATTTTGTGTGATATAGTACCTATGCAAGCTGGACATCTATTGTTGGGAAGACCATGGCAATATGATAGAAGAGCACTTCATGATGGATTCCACAATCGATATTCTTTGATTCATAAGGGGAAAAAGGTGCTTCTTGTACCTTTATCACCTCAAGAGGTTTATGAAGACCAAAGAAAGATAGTTGAGAAAGAGAGAGAGGTTTCGGCCTTGAGAAAAAAAGAGAGTGAAATTTTGAGAGAACAAAAGAGAGAAGATAGTAAGAATGAGGGAAAAGAGGCCACAAAAATAACAAAACAAATAAATGGCCCAATTGTGAGTGAAAAACAGAGAGTAGAGAAAAAGAAACAGACTTTTTATGCAAAAGTTAGAGAGGTTAAATGTGCTATTGCCTTGGAGAAGCCCATATTGCTTCTAAGGTACAAAGAGGTTTTATTTGCTGAAACTAACACTAACCTTGATAGTTTGCCTTCTATGTTTGTTTCTATGTTGCAGGAATTTGATGATGTCTTTCCTAGTGAACTACCAAGTGGTTTACCACCTTTAAGAGGAATAGAACATCAAATTGACTTCATTCCTGGATCCACCATTCCAAATAGGCCTGCCTAGAGAAGCAATCCAATGCAAACAAAGGAGTTGCAAAGGCAAGTTGATGAACTTATGGAGAAAGGTTTGGTGAGAGAAAGCATGAGCCCGTGTGCCGTTCCCGTGCTTCTAGTACCTAAAAAGGATGGAACATGGCGCATGTGTGTTGATTGTAGAGCGGTCAACAAAATCACTGTAAAGTATAGACACCCTATCCCTAGACTTGATGATATGTTAGATGAATTGCATGGGGCAACTTACTTTACTAAAATTGATTTAATGAGTGGTTACCATCAAATTAGAATGCAACCAGGTGATGAATGGAAAACTGCTTTTAAAACTAAGTATGGTTTGTATGAATGGTTAGTTATGCCTTTTGGATTATCTAATGCACCTAGCACTTTTATGAGGCTTATGAACCATGTATTACGTGCCTTCTTAGGAAAATTTGTGGTTGTATACTTTGATGATATACTCATCTATAGCAAGTCTCTTAATGATCATATTGAGCATGTTAGGATAGTGTTACAAACTTTAAGGACTAAAAAGTTGTATGCTAAACTTAACAAATGCACATTTTGTATAGATAGACTTGTATTTCTTGGTTTTATTGTGAGTGCACAGGGTATTGAAGTAGATGAGGAGAAAGTAAAAGCTATCAAAGAGTGGCCAACTCCCAAATCAGTTTCTGAAGTTAGGAGCTTTCATGGGTTGGCAAGCTTCTATAGAAGGTTTGTTAAAGATTTCTCTTCAATTGCAGCACCACTAATAGAAATTATCAAAAAGGAAGTTGGGTTCAAGTGGGGAGAAGAGCAACAAAAGGCGTTTGACACACTTAAAGGGAAGTTAACTTCTGCACCTATACTTTCTTTGCCTAATTTTGAGAATACTTTTGAGATTGAGTGTGATGCTTCTGGAGTGGGAATTGGAGCTGTCCTAATGCAAGAAAAGAAGCCAATTGCCTACTTTAGTGAGAAGTTGAATGGAGCACAACTCAACTATTCAACTTATGACAAAGAGCTTTATGCCTTGGTAAGAACTTTACATGTTTGGCAACACTACTTATTACCTAAAGTGTTTGTCATCCATACTGACCATGAGGCCCTAAAACACTTGAAGGGTCAAGGTAAGCTCAATAAAAGGCATGGTAAGTGGGTTGAATTTATTGAACAATTTCCATATGTGATTAAATACAAGCATGGAAAAGATAATGTTGTTGCTGATGCATTGTCAAGAAGATATACTCTAATTACTGCTCTTAGTTCTAAATTACTTGGATTTGAGTATGTTAAGGACTTATATGTGAATGATTCTGACTTTGGCAACATATATGTAGCATGTGAGCATGGAGCATTTGATAAGTTCTATAGACATGATGGATATTTGTTTAAGGGTAGCAAACTTTGTGTGCCAAAATGTTCTATGCGTGAATTGCTTGTGCTTGAATCTCATAGTGGGGGATTGATGGGACACTTTGGGGTACATAAGACTTATGATATGTTAAATGAACGCTTTTATTGGCCTCACATGATTAAAGATGTAGAGAGGGTTTGTAACTCTTGTATTACTTGTAAACAGGCCAAATCTAAGTCTATGCCTCATGGATTATACATGCCTTTACCTGTTCCTAGTTCTCCTTGGATTGATGTATCTATGGACTTTGTACTTGGATTGCCTAGGACTAAATGTGGTAAAGATAGCATATTTGTTGTTGTTGATAGATTTAGCAAGATGACTCATTTCATTCCTTGTCATAAAACTGATGATGCCAATAATATTGCTGAATTATACTTTAAAGAAGTGGTAAGATTGCATGGGGTACCAAGAACTATAGTTTCTGATAGAGATGCAAAGTTCCTTTCACACTTTTGGAGAGTTTTATGGGGAAAGCTTGGAACTAAATTGCTTTATTCTACAACTTGTCATCCACAAACAGATGGACAAACTGAAGTTGTGAATAGAACTTTAGGAACATTGCTTCGTACCATTGTGGGTAAGAACTTGAAAACTTGGGAAGATTGTTTGCCATTCATTGAATTTGCATATAATCGTAGCATACATTCTACCTCAGGTTATAGTCCATTTGAACTTGTTTATGGCTTTAATCCACTAACTGTATTAGATCTTGTTCCTTTACCTTTGAATGAACTTTCTAATCTAGATGGTGAGAAGGCTAGAGCCAACATAGAAAAGAGGAACAAGCAATATGCTAATAAAGCCAACAAGGGTAGGAAAAAGTTGGTGCTTATGCCAGGTGATTGGGTTTGGGTACACTTTCGCAAGGAAAGATTTCCCAACCAAAGGAAGAGTAAGCTAGATGCACGAGGAGATGGTCCATTCCAAGTCTTAGAGCGCATCAATGACAATGCCTATAAGATAGACTTGCCAGGTGAGTATGGTGTTTCTGCAACTTTTAATGTTAGTGATTTGTCTCCCTTTGACATGGATGCAGATTTGAGGACAAATCTTTTTAAAGAAGGGGGGGATGATACGGATCCACTACCACCAACCACCTATGGAGCTCAAGGGAACAAGGACCACAACAATGGCAATCCATTAGCACTTCCTAGTGGACCAATTACAAGGAACCGTGCAAAGAAGTATGGAGCAACCATGTCCTTACATATTCAAGAACAAGTTACAAAAGAGCTCCATGACCTTGCTTTCAACAAGTGCTATGAAGAACTTGAAGGAACACCTAAGTTTCTCACATTAATAGAAGCACATGTTGAGTGGGAACATGAATTGGTTAGCACGCCCGTGCTAGATGGCACACCCCAGGCCATGCCCTCGTCTGACTTGCTGAGGAAAACAACTACCTTGAAGCACCCCCGTGCCAAATAGCACACCCAGGCCGTGCTTCCCTCTGACTCTGAAGCACCCCCGTGCCAAATAGCACACCCTGGCCGTGCTTCCCTCTAACTCTCACGAGGGAACTCTGATACGGAATCGATACCACTCAACCATAAAGTTCAAGGAAGCATGGGGAACACCTAAGTTTCTCACATTATTGAAAGCACATGTTGAGTTGGACACGTCTGCATGTAGAAGCACGCCCGTGCAAGACAGCACGCCCCAGGCCGTGCACTTCTCTGCCTCTCGCGAGGAACACTCATACATGCGCGCACGCCCGTGCCAATCAGCACGCCCCAGGCCGTGCACTTCTCTGCCTCTCGCGAGGAACACTCATACATGCGCGCACGCCCGTGCGCCTTGGCACGCCCTGGACCGTGCAACTGTCTGCCTCTCATTAGTTAGTTAGCTTATTTTGGGTTTTTACTTTGTCAATGGGTTGGGTAATACGACCCTAGCCAATTAACAAGTACTCTTGCAAATCAACAAGGAACATCTAGCGGAAAGCATGCAATCTCGGAAGTACCCGACAATCCCTTTAACCCCCAAGTACTCTTGAAGAGAGAAAGCAAGGAATTTAGAACAAGAATCAGAAACTTACCTTCAAGTACTCTTGAAAACAATTCTGAAATTCTTGGTGCAATTAATCTTGTAGAACTCACAAGCTTAACTACTAAGGATATTTTGGTTCTATGAAGAACACAATCTATTCTTGAAAGAACAAGAAGAAAACGTTTTGTTTTTTTTTTATTTCAATTCAATGGTGGCTGTTGTGCAACTCTTACAACAATATAAGTAACCTAAGCTAACCCTAATGTGGCCCAAATGGGCTTAATTAAATACAAGTCCAAGCTAACTACTTAAAACAATCCTGACTTAAACATTAACTAACTTAGGCTGGCCCTACTCTAGAAAATAAGCCCAACCAACCTTACACTTAATTAATTAAGTCCACTAAAAGAATTTAAACAAAAATAGGGCAAATGGGCCGAAGGCCCTACACAACCCATACTTAAGCTCATAATAAGATAACAACCTCCTAAATTTGCCTAAGTATAGAATCATGTAAAATGCATCAAATGGCAGCCTCATTGCACGCCTCAAGCATCATAACAAGCTTTGGTGCTTCTTCAAGTTCAATCTCACATCTTGCATAATTATGATCTTGAAGCTCCAGTGTGATTTGTTCTTGAGCAAATGCATTCAAGGCTGTTCGTAGCTTGGTTGCACGAGCTCTTGTGATTGGCCCCACGGGTAGAGCTAGAGGATCCTTCACCTTGCTTCCTTGATCCGTATCATTCCCTCCCTCCTCAAAAAGATTTGTCCTCAAATCTGAATCATAATCAAATGGAGAAAGGTCAGAAACATTAAAGGTAGCAGACACGCCATACTCACCTGGTAGATCAATCTTGTACGCATTGTCATTGATCCTCTCCAACACTTGAAAAGGCCCATCACCTCGGGCCGCAAGCTTTCCTTTCCTTTGGTTTGGAAATCTTTCCTTCCTCATGTGCACCCAAACCCAATCTCCAGGTTGAAATATCACACGCCTCCTTCCCTTGTTGGCACGGTCAGCATAGCTTTTGTTCTTCATGTCTATATGAGCCCGAGCTTTAGCATGTATCTCCCGGATCAATTCAGCCTTCTTTTCACCATCTAAGTTAGCAATTTCACTTAAAGGCAAAGGAGATAAATCAAGTACAGTTAAAGGATTAAAACCATACACAAGCTCAAATGGACTATAACCACTAGAAGAATGTATAGACCTATTATAAGCAAATTCAATGAAAGGTAAACAATCCTCCCAGGTTTTCAGATTCTTACCAACCACCGCTCTAAGTAAAGTACCTAGAGTTCTGTTAACTACCTCAGTCTGTCCATCCGTTTGGGGATGACAAGTAGTAGAGTACAGCAACTTTGTACCAAGCTTACCCCATAAAACACGCCAAAAGTGAGAAAGGAATTTGGCATCACGGTCTGAGACTATGGTGCGTGGCACCCCATGCAATCTCACAACCTCCCTGAAAAACAACTCAGCAATATGGACAGCATCATCACTCTTATGGCATGCAATGAAATGTGCCATCTTACTAAACCTGTCCACAACAACAAAAATACTATCCCTACCACGCTTTGTTCTGGGCAATCCAAGTACAAAATCCATAGAAACATCAGTCCAAGGCAAAGTAGGTACAGGTAAAGGCATATAAAGGCCATGAGGCATAGATTTAGACTTAGCTTGCTTACATGCTATGCACACACCACACAGTTTCTCTACATCCCTACGCATATGTGGCCAAAAGAAATGTTCAGCAAGTATATCATATGTTTTAAGAACACCAAAATGCCCCATAAGTCCTCCACAATGCGATTCTAATACAAGCAATTCACGCATAGAACATTTGGGTATACAAAGTTTATTTCCCTTAAATAAAAACCCCTCATGCCTAAAGAACTTATTAAATGCCCCATGTTCACATGCACTCCAAATAAGACCGAAGTCATCATCATCAACATACAAGGATTTTATATGCTCAAATCCTAACAACTTAGCATTAAGAGTAGTAATTAAAGCATACCTCCTAGAAAGTGCATCAGCCACAATATTTTCTTTCCCTTGCTTGTATTTAATCACAAAAGGAAACTGTTCAATGAATTCAACCCACTTACCATGTCTCTTGTTCAACTTACCTTGTCCCTTGAGGTGCTTTAAAGACTCATGGTCAGTGTGTATGACAAATTCTTTGGGTAGAAGGTAATGTTGCCATACCTCCAATGCTCTCACTAGAGCATATAGCTCCTTGTCATAGGTTGAATAATTGAGTTGCGCTCCATTGAGTTTCTCGCTGAAATAGGCAATAGGCTTTCTCTCCTGCATCAACACTGCACCAATACCTACACCAGAAGCGTCACACTCAATCTCAAATGTTTTATCAAAGTCAGGTAAAACTAAAATAGGAGCAGAACAAAGAATGGATTTTAAAGTATCAAATGCCCTTTGTTGCGCTTCCCCCCATTTGAACCCAACTTCCTTCTTTACCACCTCTGTGAGTGGGGCTGCTATAGTAGAGAAGTCCTTCACAAACCTCCGGTAGAAGCTTGCCAAGCCATGGAAACTCCTCACCTCAGATATAGATTTAGGAGTTGGCCATTCTCGAATTGCTTTAACCTTCTCCTCATCGACTTCAATCCCCTGTGCACTCACAACAAAACCAAGAAAAACAAGCCTATCTATGCAAAAAGTGCATTTCTGTAGTTTAGCATATAACTTTTCAGCTCTCAAAGTTATCAATACTAACCTAACATGCTCAATATGCTCATCAATAGATTGGCTATAAATCAGTATATCATCAAAATAAACCACAACAAATTTGCCTAGAAAAGCACGTAAGATATGGTTCATTAATCTCATGAAAGTACTAGGTGCATTTGTTAGTCCAAATGGCATAACCATCCACTCATATAAACCATATTTAGTCTTAAAGGCAGTTTTCCATTCATCACCTAACTTCATTCTAATTTGATGATATCCACTCATTAAATCAATTTTCGAAAAGTATTTACTACCATGCAGTTCATCTAACATATCATCTAGCCTAGGAATTGGATGGCGATACTTAACTGTGATTTTGTTGACAGCTCGGCAGTCAACACACATCCTCCAAGAACCGTCCTTCTTAGGCACAAGTAATACAGGCACTGCACATGGGCTCATACTCTCCCTCACAAATCCCTTAGACAACAGGTCATCAACTTGGCGCTGCAACTCCTTAGTCTCCATGGGGTTGCTCCTATACGCTGGCCTATTAGGAATTGTGGCTCCGGGCACGAAGTCAATCTGATGCTCAATGCCTCTTAGGGGTGGTAGTCCGCTAGGCATTTCATCAGGAAACACATCAGAAAACTCCTGCAACAAAGAAACAAAACTAGGAGGCAAAGAAGACAGTGTCAATGTCAGTCAAATTAAGCAAAGTTTCCTTAAACCGAATCATTAAGATTGGTCTACCCTCACCAACACTGCTACGGATCTCTCTCTCTCTTACATACATGTTTTGTTTCTTTCTTCCCTCTCTTGGTGTTTCACTCACCAATGGGCCATTCAATTGTTTCTTTTCACTCTTGGCCTCTTTATCCCTTTTTTCTTTATCTTTATTTTCTCCCTCCCCCTGAATACAATTCTGCCCCTCACTTTCTAATATCCTCTTTTGGTCCAAATAGACCTCTTGTGGTGTTAAAGGAGCTAGAACCACATTTTTACCCAAATAGGCTAGGGAGAACCGGTTGGTGTACCCGTCATGCTGGACTCGCCTGTCAAATTGCCATGGGCGGCCTAGAAGAATATGCCCAGCTAGCATAGGTACTACATCACAAGTGACCTCATCCTTGTACCTTCCAATGGAAAATGGCACCTTCACCTGCTTGTTTACTCTTACAGAACCCATATCATTTAGCCATTGAAGCTTATATGGCCTTGGGTGCTGCACACATGTCAAACCCAATTTCTGCACCATGCTCAAACTAGCTACATTAGTGCAACTTCCACTATCAATAATCAAAAGACATACCTTGTCAAGTACCAAGCACCTAGTATGGAAAATATTCTCTCTTTGTACTAAGCTCTCCTCTTGAACTTGCAAGTTGAGAACTCGCCTAGTAACTAGTAATTGTCCCATCTCAGGTTGTAAAACTTCATCATCAACCTCATCATCATCATGGCAGTCTTCAAGTGGTGGCATTGGGTTTTCTTCATCCTCAGATTCAGAATAGGTGTATCCATCCCTAATCACTATTACTCTCTTATTAGGGCATTGAGAAGATATATGGCCCTTCCCAAGACACTTGAAACATTTGATGTCTCTACTAGGAGTATTGGAACTTGAACCCTTTGAATAAGTTGGCACATTAGGCGTGAATGCCTTAGGCACTGAATCTGTCCCCTTTTGTGTAGAGCTTTGAAACTCCTTTTTCTCCTCCCTTTTAGGCCATCTAGCACCCCAAGAATTGCTGTTGTTGTTGGCAGCCCTATATGATGTGGTGCTCTTCCCTTTTCTCTGCTTCTCTAACTTCATAGCCATATTCAGCATCTCCTCCATGGAATCATACTTGTACATCTCTAATGCATCAGCTATGTCTTTATTAAGGCCACCTAGGAATCTAGCCATGGTCACCTCCTCATTTTCCTCAATGTGTGCTCTAGCCATGCACATCTCCATATCCTTATGATAGTCTTCTACTGATTTGGCTCCTTGGACGAGTCTATGAAGCTTCTGATGCAACTCCCTGAAATAATGCTCAGGAAGAAAACGTTTTCTCATTACCTCCTTCATGTCTTCCCAATTGTGGATAGGTCGTCTTCCCACTTTTCTTCGACTCTGATTAAGTTGATCCCACCAAAATAGAGCATAGTCTTGGAACTCTAAGGCTGCAATTTTCACCTTTTTTTCTTCAGTATACCTGTTGCATTCAAAGATCATCTCGACCTTCCTCTCCCATTCCAAGTATTCGTCTGCATTGTTTCGGCCTTTGAAAGGTGGCACCTTGAGTTTGATGTTACCCAAGTTACCATCTAATGGTGTGTCAACCTCTTCGTCATCCTCTCCATAGTAAGTTTCATTTCTGTAAACACGGCCTCTACCAATCCCTCTTCCTCTTCCTCTATTATTTCTACCTCCTCTTGCCCACATAGGCTCTCTATGCCATTCATCATCCTCTTCTTCATACTCTTCATGCCAAGGTTGTCTAGAGTGCTCTTTGGAAGTGGTTGCACCCCTCCTTGTGGCATTAGGGTCATGTCTTTCTGTCCTTTGTTCCTGAAGTTCCAGTCTATCATTAAAACTCTCCATAAGCCTAGTGATTCGTCCCATCTCTCCAGAGAAGGCATCTAGAAAGGCTTGTAGTTTTGGATCTTCAACTTTGAGAGGGCTGTCATTCTTATCTCTAGATGAATCAGACATCCTGAAATAGAATACAAACACAAAACTAAAGGAAATGGTTAGTTTATCACTCCCTCACGTGTTTCTCTCTTTATTTGGCTTTTTTCACAATATGTGGGTTTCACTCCAGCCTTTTACCACTCTTTCCACTTGAATAATTGCACTTCAGAATCCCAAAGTTGCTACAAAAGTCAAGAGAAAGTTAGGAAAACAAAGAATATAATTAAGTAATGCACAAACTCTATCAAGAAATCACAATGTTTGAATGGCAATACAAGAATAAGAAAGGTGTATTGCTAGAAATCAATAAACTAAAGTGTAGGAACAAGCAAATAACACTTTAGCAATGTTAAATGAAGCAAAGATAGCACACAAACAAGAAATTGAAACTAGAATTTAAAAGACGATTTAGGGATATAGTGTATGAATTTAGTTCGCTACAAAGCAAACCAAATATGGACCTAATTAATTCTACCCAATCAAAGCAAGCAAACAAAGAAAACCCAAAAAAATTTTTTTTTTTTTTAAAGGTACTGTAGCAAGTTTGCTTCTGAGTTCCTGTAGCAAGTTACTGTAGCAAACGTTTTAAGGTACTGTAGCAAGTTTGCTTCTGAGTTACTGTAGCAAGTTACTGTAGCACAACGTTTTTGATTTATATCCTCACTTAACCTACAAATGTGACCCAATTTAGGTAGGGTAAGGGCTAAACAAGGTATAAGTGGATGGTTTGTGTCTCCCAATTCAATTTAGGTAGGTAATGACTTAGTCCAACAATGACTTTTGTGTCTCCCAATTCAAATTTTTTTTTTTTTTTTTTTTTTTTTCTAGGTAGGTAATGTCTTTAACAACCAATTCAGATCCAGATTTTTTTTTTTTTAATCAAGAAATAAGCAAACAACAAGAATATTCAAAGATAGATCTTGAATTAGTCAAAAGGGTAACTAGAAAATGATGCAAACAATAAGAAGATACAAAGAGAAAACTAGATTCAAGAAGATTTAACAAGAAAATTCTAGATCCAAGAAGATCTAATGAGAAATTGTCTAGACCCAACAAGATCTAAAGAGATAATGTCTAGATCGAACAATATTTAAAGAATTTTTTTTTTTTTTTTTTTTTTTTTTTAAGTCCCTAACCCTAGGATAGATTGAAATCCACAACCACAGTGCTCTGATACCAGATAATACGACCCTAGCCAATTAACAAGTACTCTTGCAAATCAACAAGGAACATCTAGCGGAAAGCATGCAATCTCGGAAGTACCCGACAATCCCTTTAACCCCCAAGTACTCTTGAAGAGAGAAAGCAAGGAATTTAGAACAAGAATCAGAAACTTACCTTCAAGTACTCTTGAAAACAATTCTGAAATTCTTGGTGCAATTAATCTTGTAGAACTCACAAGCTTAACTACTAAGGATATTTTGGTTCTATGAAGAACACAATCTATTCTTGAAAGAACAAGAAGAAAACGTTTTGTTTTTTTTTTATTTCAATTCAATGGTGGCTGTTGTGCAACTCTTACAACAATATAAGTAACCTAAGCTAACCCTAATGTGGCCCAAATGGGCTTAATTAAATACAAGTCCAAGCTAACTACTTAAAACAATCCTGACTTAAACATTAACTAACTTAGGCTGGCCCTACTCTAGAAAATAAGCCCAACCAACCTTACACTTAATTAATTAAGTCCACTAAAAGAATTTAAACAAAAATAGGGCAAATGGGCCGAAGGCCCTACACAACCCATACTTAAGCTCATAATAAGATAACAACCTCCTAAATTTGCCTAAGTATAGAATCATGTAAAATGCATCAAATGGCAGCCTCATTGCACGCCTCAAGCATCATAACAAGCTTTGGTGCTTCTTCAAGTTCAATCTCACATCTTGCATAATTATGATCTTGAAGCTCCAGTGTGATTTGTTCTTGAGCAAATGCATTCAAGGCTGTTCGTAGCTTGGTTGCACGAGCTCTTGTGATTGGCCCCACGGGTAGAGCTAGAGGATCCTTCACCTTGCTTCCTTGATCCGTATCATTGGGCCTCCAATATTTCGTCCACCCTTGAATAATTAGCCTTATTTTGATTAGATTTAGTCAATCTTTAGTGGATTTGGATTAGATCTCCAAATCCTTAAGTTGTTTTGATTTTATTAGTCTTATCCTTAGTTGGTTTAGATTTGCTAAATCCTACTCCTTAGCTAACTCTAAATCCTTTAAGGATCTGGACCTCTTAGATTAGTATAAATAGCTTGTTATTTTGTAAATATAAGAACAATTATTCAATCAATAAAAGAGAAATTTTCTTCTTCCATGCCTTTGGCGTGTTCATGTTTTTAGAGAGTGTGAGATTGCATTCTTCTAATTGCATCAAGAATCAAGGTAAACTTATCAATCTAATTGTGGCGTTTATCTTATTCTTTTTCTCTATTATTGGTGTTCTTGCTTATTTAAGCTTTGGGTGCCATAGAGAGGGGTTTAGTTTGATCTTGGATCTCTTCCAAAACTTGTCATAGAGTTCATGAAATTTATTTTCATTGGGTTCCGCGTCAAACTCCTACATTGAAGCACGTCCGTGCCAGATAGCACACCCAGGCCGTGCTTGTCCCTGCCTCTCATTAAGTTAGTTAGCTTATTTTGAGTTTTTGCTTTGTTAATGGGTTGGGCCTCCAATATTTCTGCCCCCCTTGATTAATTAGCCTTATTTTGTTTAGATTTAGTCAATCTTTAGTAGATTTGGATTAGATATCCAAATCCTTAAGTTGTTATGATTTTATTAGTCTTATCCTTAGTTGGTTTAGATTTGCTAAATCCTACTCCTTAGCTAACTCTAAATCTTTTGAGGATCTGGACCTCTTAGATTAGTATAAATAGCTTGTTATTTTGTAATTATTCAACAATTATTCAATGAATTAAAGACTACTTCTTCATGCTTAGGCGTGTTCATGTTTTTAGAGGGTGTGAGATTGCATTCTTCTAATTGCATCAAGAATCAAGGTAAACTTATCAATTCTTTGTGGCGTTTATCTTATTCTTTTACTCTATTATTGGTGTTCTTGCTTCTTTAAGCTTTGGGTGCCATAGAGGGGAATTTATTCTAGATCTTTGATCTCTTCCAAAACTTGTCATTGAGTTCATGAAATTTATTTTCATTAGGTTCCGCGTCAATGCAGATTTGAGGTCAAAGGCAGAATTGCTCATGCTCTTGCATGTTCTTCTTAATTAGAGTGATTGTGAGAATTTGCTATCCTCTAATTGCATCAAGAATTAAGGTAAACTTATCAATTCATTTGTGGCGTTTATCTTGTTCTTTGCTCGATTATTGGTGTTACCGTTTCATTATAAACGTGGGGTGCCATAGAGCGTTTTAATCTCGATTATTGGTGTTTCCGTTTCATTATAAACGTGGGGTGCCATAGAGGCGAACTTACATCTCATTCCTTTGATTCCCGATCCCGGTTCCTTATCATTTGGTATCAGAGCCAAATCAAAGTTTTGGGGTAAGTTCTGTTATCTTAGTTTAGGAATTTGAGTTTTCTAGTTGCTGGAATTTCTTTGATGTTATCTTAATACTTGTTTTCATTCTAGATCTAGATTTTTCTCTTTAGATCTTCTTGGATCTGGACTTTTTCTTTTAGATGTTCTTGGATCTGAGTTTTCTCTTTAGATCTTCTTATTGTTTGCTTGTTTATTAAAAAGAAAAAAAAAACAATTGATTACGTTATTAAGAATTTATAAGTTATTAAATACCAAATCTGGAGATTTGTTTGTCTTCTTGAATCTTGTTGATAAAAAAAAAAAAAAAAAAAAAAAAGAGAGGTAAGTCAAATCTTGGTAAAGTCATTACCTACTTAAGTTGAATTAGGAGACACAAAAATTGTTGGACAACCTACAAACTAAGTCAATATCTACCTAGATTGAAATTGAAAGACACAATTGCTGGACAACCTAAAGGCATTTTGACTTGATTTGGGAATTTATTGATAGTCCATCTTACATTCAATTGAAGGATATCATATTTTGACTTGATTTGGGATCTTATCTTGAGAAAACACAAAAATCATTGTTGGGCAACCTAAATATTAATTCATTACCTACCTAAATTGAAATTGGGAGACACAAACCATCCACTTATACCTTGTTAAGCCCTTACCCTACCTAAATTGGGTCACATTTGTAGGTTAAGTGAGGATATAAGTCAAAAACGTGTGCTACAGTAACTCAGAAGCAAACTTGCTACAATACCTTAAAACGTCTGCTACAGTAACTTGCTACAGGAACTCAGAAGCAAACTTGCTACAGTACCTTTAAAAAAAAAATTTTTTTTTTTGGGTTTTCTTTGTTTGCTTGCTTTGATTGGGTAGAATTAATTAGGTCCATATTTGGTTTGCTTTGTAGTGAACTAAATTCATGCAATATATCCAGAAATTGTCTTTTAAATTCTAGTTTCTATTTCTTGTTTGTGTGCTATCTTTGCTTCATTTATATTGTTAGGGTGTATTTGCTTGTTCCAACACTCTAATTAATAATCAAGTAGTACATTGTTTTGTTCTTGTGCTACCATTCATTTTGTTTGAGTTTTCTTTCTAGAATTGTGCTTACGTTTCTTTTGTTAAGGTTTATTTTCCTTGTGTTCTAAACGTGCTTTGAGATTGATTGGTTGGCCTGAAATTCTGAAGTACAATTGGAGGATTTGCATGGAGTGATTAAAGAGTGTAAACACGTGAGGGAGTGCTTTATCACTGACTCAAATGTTTTTGTGATTTCTATTTTGAATACTAACCGTGAGTGCAGGCACATTTGGAGATAATAGTGGGGAGGGAAGTCAAATGGAGGATCCCCAGTTGAAACTTGTAATGGATTCAATCCTAGGACAGTTTAGAACTTTCAACAATTCCGTCCAAGATATGAGAAAGGAGTTACAGGAGTTTAAAGCTACCCAACGCTCTAATACAAGAAGAGCTCGACCTAGTGGTACACCAACTAGATTTCAAACTCATGAAGAGAAGAAGGTCGATAATCCTGATCGTTACTTTAAGGATTTGAATAATGAGTTAGGAAGGGTGCAGGGAAGGAAGAATGTGGATTACCTCAATAGATATTCATCCACAAAGGAAGAGCGGAAGACCATTCTAACACCAGTTTGGTCAAAGGAAGTATATGTAGATCAATGTAAATATGAAAGTATGAGACTTCATGTTGAAAATAAAGAAAAAGAGTGTAAAAATAAAATGAGTGAAAATATACTGAGTGCAAATAAAAAGAAAGAGGGAAAAGAAAAAGAAAACAATGTGAGTTTGATAGCTAGAGCAAGTAAGGATACACATGCTTTGTACCACAATCAGCCTATACTTGTACCTTTGTGTAAGGGACCTTATTTGGCCACTAATGATCTTAACCCATCCTTGCCAAGTGTGTTTGTTGATCTTTTGCAGGACTTTGAACATGTGGTTCCAGAAGAGATTGCCCAATCTTCATGTGAGGGTGAAAAGGTGGTTCTTGCACCATTGACACCTCAAGAAGTGAATATTGATCAGAAAAAGTTGCTTGAGAGAGAGAAAGAGGAGTTCACTGATGTCTTTCTTGAAGAGTTGCCTAGTGGATTGCCACCTTTGAGAGGGATAGAACATCAAATCGATTTCATTCTTGGCTCCACCATTCCAAATCAACCAGTCAATAGAAGTAATCCAATGGAGACAAAGGTGTTGCAAAGGCATATTCAGGTTGTAGCAAACAATGGAGTTCAATATGGTCTAAAAAGGAGAAGAAGAGTAAAGAAAAGGGCATGGATTCTAAGGAGAAGTGGACTGATCCTAGCAAGCAAAAGGATACCTCAACTTTTAACTAAGATTCGAGGACGAATCTTTTTGAGGAAAGGGGGAATGATATGGATCCATTGGTGCTTCCTAGTGGGCTTGGATGTGTTCTTATCCCTTGTTGCATGTTTTGGTCTAATTAATATGTAATATGGGCTCATAGTGTTTATTTAAGTTGTTTTGGGTTGGTTTTATGATGCATGCAATCTGCCCAATATTAAGTTGTTTGTTTTGGGCTGGAAATGACTTTATTTTGTGTTTTAGAGTTAAGCCCATGTGTTTTGGCCCTAGGGCAGCCTAGTTAGATGCTCTTCTTTAGGGTTATGTTTGTTTAAGGCATATAAATAGCCTCCTTAAGATGTAAAACGAGATTTTTGGCATAATTTGAATCAAAGGCAGAATTGCTCATGCTCTTGCATGTTCTTCTTAATTAGAGTGATTGTGAGAATTTGCTATCCTCTAATTGCATCAAGAATTAAGGTAAACTTATCAATTCATTTGTGGCGTTTATCTTGTTCTTTGCTCGATTATTGGTGTTACCATTTCATTATAAACGTGGGGTGCCATAGAGCGTTTTAATCTCGATTATTGGTGTTTCCGTTTCATTATAAACGTGGGGTGCCATAGAGGCGAACTTACATCTCATTCCTTTGATTCCCGATCCCGGTTCCTTATCAACGCCCCAGGCCGTGCAAGCTTCTGCCTCTCAAGGAACAACACTTGATTTAATGCACGCCCGTGCCAATTAGCACGCCCCAAACCGTGCACTTCTCTGCCTCTCGCGAGGGACACACATACATGCGCGCACGCCCGTGCCAATCAGCACGCCCCAGGCCGTGCACTTCTCTGCCTCTCGCGAGGAACACACATACATGCGCGCACGCCCGTGCCAATCAACACGCCCAGGCCGTGCACTTCCCTGCCTCTCAAATATTAGTTAGCTTATTTTGTGTTTTTGCAATGCTAATGGGTTGGGCCTCCAATATTTCGGCCACCCTTGAATAATTAGCCTTATTTTGATTAGAGTTAGTCAATCTTTAGTGGATTTGGATTAGATCTCCAAATCCTTAAGTAGTTATGATTTTGTTAGTCAACTCCTTAGTTGGTTTAGATTTGCTAAATCCTACTCCTTAGCTAACTCTAAATCCTCTAAGGATCTAGACCTCTTAGATTAGTATAAATAGCTTGTTATTTTGTAAATTTTAACAGACAATTAATGAATTAAAAAGAGTTTCTTCTTCAACTTCATGCTTAGGCGTGTTCATGTTTTTAGAGAGTGTGAGATTGCATTCTTCTAATTGCATCAAGAATCAAGGTAAACTTATCAATCTAATTGTGGCGTTTATCTTATTCTTTTCTCTATTATTGGTGTTCTTGCTTCTTTAAGCTTTGGGTGCCATAGAGAGGGGTTTAGTTTGATCTTGGATCTCTTCCAAAACTTGTCATTGAGTTCATGAAATTTATTTTTATTGGGTTCCGCGTCAGCATTGTTTTGTTCTTGTGCTGCTGTCCATCTCGTTTTGAGTCTTCTTTCTAGAATTTGTGCTTGCTTTTTATTGTTAAGATTTATTCCTTGTTTTCTAAACGTGCTTTTGAGTTGGTTTGTTCACCCAAGATTCTGAAGTACAATTGGAGGAATTGCAATGAGTGATTAAAGAGTGTAAACACGTGAGGGAGTGATTTACCAATAACTCAAATCTTTTGTGTTTTCTCTTTTGAATACTAACCATGAGTACAGATAATAGTGAGGATGAGAGTCAAATAGATGATTCCCAATTGAAACTTTTAATGGGATCAATCCAAGGACAGTTTAGAACCTTCAATAATCTTGTCCAAGACATGAGGGGAGAATTGCAAGAAATAAAAGCAGCCCGAAGCTCTAATGCAACAAGAGCTCATCCACGTACTCCTAGATTTCAAGCCCATGATGAAGAGAAGGCTAAAAACACTGATGTTAGTAAGGTTGATAGGCACTTCGAATCCATCAAGATGAAGATTCCAGAATTTTATGGTAACAACAACACTAAAGAATACCTTGAATGGGAAAGAAAGGTAGAAAAAATCTTTGAATGCCATAATTATTCTCAAGAAAAGAAATCTCACCTTGCAGCTATTAAATTCAAGGGTTATGCTATGTTTTGGTGGGAACAATTGCTATTAAATAGAAAAAGAAAAAGAATGCAACCTGTACCACCATGGGAGATCATGAAGGAGTTGATGCACCAAAAATTTGTCCCTACTCATTACTTTAGGGATTTAAACAATAAGTTAGGAAGGGTGCAAGGAAGGAAGAATGTAGATTACCCCAATAGATATTCATTCACAAAGGATGAGTGGATAACTAGTCCAAGATCACTTTCCTCAAAAGAAGTGTATGAAGACCAATGTGAAAATAAAAAGATGAGTTTTGAAGCTATCAATAAGGAAGAAGAGTGTAAAAATAAAATGAGTGAAAATACATTGAGTGCAAACAAAAGGAAAGAGGTTGAAGAAAGGAAAAACAAATTCAACCTATAATTGTAACTTTGTGCAAAGAAATTTGTTTAACCATCAATGATCCTAAACCATCTTTGCCAAGTGTGTTTGTTGATCCTTTGCAAGAATCTGAAGTATATGATGATCAAAAGAAGCTACCTGAGAAACCGACCTCAACTTTGAGAGAACATGGGAGTGAGGCTTCGAGTTCAAAAGATTCAAAGTGTGAAAAGAGTGAAGAAAAAGAAGAGGAAGAAGCCACAGAACAAAAGAGTGAAAAGAGTAAGGAGGAAGGGAAAGAGGCCACAAAAATAACAAAACAAATTAATGGCCCAATTGTGAGTGAAAAAGAGAAACAAATTGTGTATGTGAAAAAGAGAGGAATCCAAAACAGTGTGAGTGAAGGTAGACCAGTCCTAATGATTCGGTTTAAGGAGTTTTTGCGTAATTTGACTAACATTGACACTTCTTCTCTACCTTCTAGTTCTGTTTCTTTGTTGCAGGAGTTCCCTAATGGTAAGAAGAAGCCTACATTGGTGAAGGAGATGCACGCTAAGGCTAGGGTTCATATGAACATGAAGAACAAAGGCTATGCCAACCGTGCCAACAAGAGAAGAAGGCATGATGTGTTTAAACCTGGAGATTGGGTTTGGGTACATTTTCGCAAAGAAAAGTTTCCCAACCAAAGGAAGATTAAGTTTGATGAACGTGGAGGTGAACCATTCCAAGTTGTGGAGCACATTGACGACAACACCTACAAGATAGACTTACCAGGTAAGTATGGTGTTTCCATTACTTTCAATGTTAGTAATTTGTCTCCTTTTGACATGGATGCAGATTCGAGGACGAACCTTCTCGAGGAAAGGGCGAATGATACAAATCCGCCATTACTCAACCATGGAACTCAAGGGAGCAAGGAGAACAACATGAAAAATCTATTAGTGCTACCTAGTGGATCAATTACAAGAAGTCATGCAAAGAAATATGGAGCAACCATGGAGATCAAGAAAGCATGGATACCTCAACTTCTAATTAAGATTCGAGGACGAATCTTTTCGAGGAAAGGGGGAATGATACTGAATCGCTACCACTCAACCATAGATCTTAAGGAAGCATGGAGAACACCTAAGTTTCTCACATTAATGGAAGCACATGTTGAGATGGAATCTGAAATTCCAGCATATGGCATGCCCTGGCCATACTAGAGCCTAACTTTGGCGTAATAAGTTAGCCCATTTTTGTTAGTTTTGAGTTGTAATGTTGTTAATGGGTTGGGCCACCAATAAATTGGGCCACCCTTTTAATTTTTATCCTTAGTTGGTTTGGATTAATTATTCCTTATCCTTAGTTGGTTTGGATTAATTATTCCTTATCCTTAATTTGTTTGGATTAGTTAGTCCTTATCCTTAGTTGGTTTGGATTAATTATTCCTTATCCTTAGTTGATTTGGATTAATTACTCCTTATCCTTAGTTGGTTTGGATTAATTATTCCTTATCCTAGATTTATTTAGATTTAGCTAACCTTTAGTTGATTTGGATTAGTTAACCAAATCCTTAAGTTGTTTAGATTTGCTAGTCATATCCTTAGTTGGTTTAGATTTGCTAAATCCTACTCCTTAGCTAACTCTAAATCCTTTAAGGATCTGGACCTCTTAGATTAGTATAAATAGCTTGTTATTTTGTAATTATTTAACAATTATTATTCAATCAATGAAATAGACTTCTTCTTCATGTTTTTGGCGTGTCCTTGCTTTAGAGAGAGTGTGAGATTGCATTCTTCTAATTGCATCAAGAATCAAGGTAAACTTATCAATTCTTTTGTGGCGTTTATCTTATTCTATTACTCTATTATTGGTGTTCTTGTTTCTTTAGGCTTTGGGTGCCATAGAGGCGAATTTATTTAGATCTTGGATCTCTTCCAAAACTTGTCATAGAGTTCATGGAATTTATTTTCATTGGGTTCCGCGTCAGATACTTGAATTATAAGATTTTTACCTGGAAATGGAACTAAACTGAACTGACCTAATAAGAACTACTGGGCTCTTACTGTGATCTTGGTTGAGTAGTTGCTAGAATATGGTTACCTGTTTTTGAAAATAAAAACATGTTATGGATTTGATTTGGATTGCGCTATGATCATATGTTAGACACGTGGGTGTCTTCAGGATGAGTGGACGCATTCTATTGACTCTGTATCTAAAAGACTTTCTAAGTCTACTGTTAAAAGGCTAACTAGCAAGTATTAGTCTGACTGTTATCAGACTCCATTTTATTACCTGTTCTGCTTCTGTTTCTTCTAAGTCACTATTAAGGCATAATTATCTAGACTAATGAATAAGATATTGTTAACACAATTGTAATGACTGATTACTTGCAATACAAGTTACCTACAAATTGTTGATATATGATTACATGCAATGCAAGATACTATAATATACATACAACATGAATGCTTATGATATGGCTTAGATTCTCAGATAATATGATATGCTCTTCTATTATGCAAATATTTTATATTGAAGATATTATGAGATTACTTGAGTAGCAAGTTACCTTGTGTACATGATATTATGAATAATAATGCTATCAGATATGTGATTTAACACTCTTATGAGATTACTCGAACTGCAAGTTATGAGGATAAACGTATATATGAGTTTGCTTGTGAAATAAATTATTATATTATGTTTGAAATGGTTTCTCAGGATGCATGTAAACTTGAATGTGACTTAATTATGAGTATTTGCATGGAAATATAGTGTGAGAATGAGAACTGTTGTAGTGAATGATATTTGAATGTTGTGTATGGTTTCAATGGACTATACCTATATGCTATGTGAATTCATGCATATTGTTGAGTACTACTGAATTTTATACTCAGCACGATGTTTTTAACTTGCGTAGGTTAAAGGTTTGTTTTTCTAGAGAGAGGATCTCCTGCTTTCAGATTAAAGTATGAGTCTATATTGTAGACTCGTGGCATGTGTTAGTGTAACGCCCTATTTTTCATGTGTTTCAATAGTAGTTTACCGGTCTGTTAATAGTACCACCGATCTGTGAATAGTACCACCGGTTCGGGAGTCGATATTATTTTTGGTCCAGAAAAATTACTATATATGTTTTATATTTTATATAACATTTTTTGAGCATATATGCATGGTTTTTATGTGTAGGAAGTAAGTAATGAATATTTTTGGAGAATTTAGATAATTAGTGAATAGTGAATTATCGTGTTATATTAATTAAGGAAATTTGAGGAATTATTTTTATGGAGTAAATTAGAGAATTTTGTGGAGATAAATAATATTTTGAAAGAATTTAATTGGAGAATATTTGTAGCCATTAGGTTAGATTACTAGTGACTTAATCCTCACCATCCAATTTGGGGAAAAGACCAAAATACCCTTGTTGTTTTATATAAGTCAACCATCAATTATTGAGCAACCATTTTTCTTTCTTCTTCTTTTCCTTACACGTCTTCTTCTTCTTCTTCTTCTCCTCCTTCATTTTCTTCAATTCTTACTTACTAAACACATCGAATTCACCCCATCCAACTTGATTTAAGTAATTAATCTTAGAGAGTGAAGCTAGAGAAGTGATTTTTGGTGACTAATTTCAATGAATTTGGAGATTTTCCTACTTGGGTCAAGTGATTTTATGATAATCTCATTATTTTTGGGTTTAGAGTTTTCTTTTAGCCTTACATGCTTAATCATGCTCCAATTTCTTCTTTTATTTGTTTTCTTTGTTTGATTTTGAGTTTCTTCCATGTAGAGGGTGGAGCCTTCTAACAAAGATAAGGGCAAAACCAAAGCTTAATAAGCTTTGATTAAAGCTTTCTAAAGCTTGTTTTGAAGGTTAGTGTTCATAAACACACTTACCTTACTCTAATTTTTGATTTTGTGCTTTTATGCTATCATGTGTATATTTTGGGATTTTATATGAAATGATTGATTTGTTGAATTTTGGTTGTAATGACATGCTCTTGGGTGATTTTTGATGAGTAATTATTATGTGGTAGACATTTCGACCTTGTGTCTTTGTTGTTCATGTTCTTTTCATGGTTGAAGAAAGCTGAATTTGGGAAAAATGTTTTATTGAGTGAGACTAAGGACCATTTTTCGATCCTTTCTAGTTTCCACTTGTGTCTGA
Organism: Jatropha curcas; assembly: GCF_041381405.1. Taxonomy (NCBI): domain Eukaryota; kingdom Viridiplantae; phylum Streptophyta; class Magnoliopsida; order Malpighiales; family Euphorbiaceae; genus Jatropha; species Jatropha curcas. The sequence goes on along the minus strand of NC_143157.1, from coordinate 8,345,944 downwards.
GTCCTTCATAAAAGTTGTAGGTATACTTCTCATCTTTCCAACCCATCCTCTTGTATCCAATTTGGAGATACATAGCTCAACTTATGATTGAAACACCCAAACTGACTCTGTTATGTCGGGCCACATGCATCACTGAATTGAGTGCTCATTTTGACCACTATAATGACAAGATTAGGTTCTAAGTTCTTCATGAAAGTTGTTTCCCTGTGTCTTGAGACTTCTCTGGTTCTCGATTGGTTTAATTTGAGTGTTTGGTTAAGTAGGACTTCAATAAACATTGGACTTGGTTCTGCTAAATCAGGTCTGGTCTGTTGGTCTGTGTTCCTAGCTTTTGTTTGCTATCTTACAGATTGATCTAGCTATGGTCCTTTTATAACATTTGTAGAATTTTGTCTTAGCTTTCTAATGAATCTGATTTCATTCAATTTGGAGACTGATAACTCAAGTTATGTCTTAAAAACTCAGTAAAGATCAAGGTTACTTTTGTGCTGGAAATTTTCTATGTTAAGTCATTTTGTTTAAGTATTAGAATTTTATGAATTACTTAAGTTTAAATTAATTTTTCTATGAGAAATGTTATGAAGTAAGAATTAAAAACAAGAATTTTGGGCTCTATTATACTTGGTATGAATTTGTTGCATGATATGATTTATTATGTACGATGAGCATGCTCGGCATTTGATGCCATTATGATAAGAAGCTATGATCATATGCTAGGCATGTGGGTGTCTTATATTAGGGCGGACGCGCTCTATATGTTATAAAAAGGTTGGCGACCTAAGGCCATTATGAATAAGCTATGAAAACTTATCTGATTCTTTTTCTCCTAAGTGTATGTGAGCCCTTGTAAAATATTTTTTAAGGAAATGAAATAGATGAGATCACATTCTTTGACTAAATCTTAGTTTACAATAACTTATTTATGATATCAAATGAGTTTCTAAAGCATGATGTGTTGGTGTATATATGTTAATGCATGTTCAAATTTAATGATTTTATGTATGTAAATGATTTTGAAGTATGTTGCCATCACAACATTGGTTTTTGTGTTTTATGAGCACCACTGAGTTTTATACTCAGCGCGTTGATTTTATCACGCGCAGGTTGGAGACTGTGCTTGCTGCTTAAAGACCTGAAGAGTAGCATCAGAGCTGAAGAGATATTTTAGTAATCGATTTGTATTTTATGTAACTACGAATTATGGCATATATAAGTAGTACATTTTGGGAGACTATATTATTTACTTATGACTTAAGCATGTTATTGTAAATTATATTGGTATATATATTGAGAGGTAAACTTGGAACTTATTTAATGGTTATAACATTAGAAGTTGATATGTTTACATGAATGTATTTAAGTGATGAATAGTAAACTGTTATTGAGGAATTCTGTAGTTATGAAATTATAGAAGTGTTTTCGTCTCGCCCCCGAGCGATCCGAAAAATTGTCAATTTTTTTTGTTTTTGAACTGGAAAAGAGTGATTTTTATTTTGAACAGTGGTGACAAAACACTTTGGATACGATGCCGATAAATCGGTCTTATAAAATATTTTGAGTCGCCACCCATTTTTTCGGTAATGGGACTGTTTCCAAATTTATTTTATAAAAATGATTCCATTTAAACCCAATTTTATTAAAGGCCAAATTATTTAAAAAACTGGTCAGGCGCACCAAGGCTATTCTGGGTAAGGGAATTGGGTACGTCGGCCCGTTGGAAGCCGACGCCCGGAAAAACCAGCCTCTTTTAACCTACAATTTCTAATTTATTTTAGTTAGAAAAGCCAAATTATTTATTTACTTGAACCCAATCCGAATGAATCGAACCGAGTTCTTATGAGGAAAATTAATTAATCGTCCCAATCAAATCTAATTATCACATTCATACTCATCCAAATCATCCAAATCATTTCAAACCAAAATAATTAAACCAAATAAATAAAAGACCCGCTCTTGCCTTATGGTTAAAGGCAAGCCACAAACCGAACCTAAAAATACATTCTACCCAAATCAAAATCAAAACCCAAAAACCCTAAATCATGCATAATTACATTTTAATATTCTAAACCTAATTAAATTATAAACTGTTCATAATTGGTCATTTTTGGATTTATTGAAAAAATTAAATTCTATTTCTGTACAAAAAATTATTATTTTCGAAAAGAATAAAAATTATTCCTGGAACCCTAGAGCAGTTGCGTCACGCAGCTGTTCTTTGAAGAACAGTTGCGTCACGCAGCTATCACGCATCTCTTTTGGGTAAAAGAAACGAAATTTTGGACATGAACAGTTCCGTCACGCAACTGCCAGATCCGTTACGGAGGTACTGGCTGCATGACGCAACTGCTCTGGTTCGAATTCTGTTTTAAATTATTTGTTTAAAGCGTTTTTTATTTAAATATATTTTAGGGCAACTTCGAATGACCAAAAACAAACAGAATACAGTTCAATTAAGCTTAAACTACTAAAACAACAATAAAATCAATAATCAAAGAATAAAAACACGAAAGGTGTGAAGATATTACTTAATCCTCAGATTGAGGATTGTGAATGGCTTAACGAATAAATGTTACGGCGATCCAGAAGCTTCGGCACCAAGGATTTAAATGTTCACCCTTTTTCTCTATTGTTTTTCTCTCGTTTTTTGGTTTTATTCACCTAGAATTAATCTCTAATGGCAATTCTCCTTCAAACGAACCCAAAAGAGCCTTTGGAGGAGAATGTGGCCATCAAATATGTTTTAGATTTTTTTAGACGCTCACTGAAGTTGTCAAAAGTTCTCCCCCCAACGTGAATTAAAAAGATCTATTTATATAAGTAGGGCGCAGAGCACAGCTGCGTGACGCATTCGTTAGCTGCATGACGCAGCTTACTTGCTGTTCCAGACCTACATCTCGTTTAATATAAAAACGGCATGTAGTCCAACACAGCTGCGTGACGCAGCTACGACCTAGTCAGACATTTAACATTATCTCTCTCTTTTCTTTTTTCAATTTAAATCCTTGGATTAAAAGACTTCTAAATAGCATCAACCCATTCCACATCCTCGTATCATCATTGGATTAGGTGGGGGCATAAAAACACGCGTCAACAGTTTGCCCCCCCACTTTATCATTAATTATATAAATGATTAATGTTAAAGTGGCCTACTGACGCGCCTTCAATCTTGGGTTGAATGAAGGTCTTGATCATCTGGTCATGTCCAAAGCTTAGTCTGATCGGCTTTATTGGCTCTAGTCGGATTGGTAACGATCTCCAAAACTCGGTTTGATTGGTTTTGAAGATACCTCCGAAGCTCGGTCTGATTGGCTTGAAGGATTTTGATTTGATTACCCTGATCAACTTCGTAATCCACCATCATTAATCAGGAAAAGGATTGACTCGATCCGCTTCGTAATGCATCATCACGAATCGAGAAAAGGATCCAAACAGCTTCGTAATATATCATCACTGCTCGGTGGGACCTGAAAACATTTTCAAAAAGAAAAGAGCAATTTCTGTGTACAAACAGATCTTGCCTTTGTTAAATGTTGGAGCATCACATGCCCCCATGCATTAATAACCATAAACTTTGAAATTTGGTTGGCTCGAAAGATTTGAATTTATCTGAAGGCTCCAGTCGGACTACATCAGCGCTCTTAAGCATCAGCAGTCATTTGGCCACGTTCAAGATGATTTTAAAAAGGCAGTTTCTGTATACAAACAGATCTTGCTTGATGCAATTTTCTGTATACAAACAGATTTCGCTTTGTCCAAAGCTCGGTTTAATCGGCTTTGTTGTCCACCTCCTCAGCTCGGTGTAATCGGCGTCAGGGGATTTGGAAAGAATCCAAAGCACGGTATAATCGGCTTTGTTGTCCACCTCCTCAGCTCAGTGTAATCGGTTTTAGAGGATTTGAAAAGAATCCAAAGCACGATATAATCGGCTTTGTTGTTTACCTCCTCAGCTCGGTGTAATCGGCTTGAGAGGGTTTGAAAAGAATCCAAAGCACGAAATAATCGGCTTTGTCCACCTCCTCAGCTCGGTGTAATCGGCTTTGGAGTGTTTGGTTGTGTCCAAAGCACAGTGTAATCGGCTTTGTCCACCTCCTTAGCTCGGTGTAATCGGCTTTGGAGTGTTTGGTTGTGTCCAAAGCACAGTGTAATCGGCTTTGTCCACCTCCTCAGCTCGATGTAATCGGCTTTGGAGTGTTTGAGATTGCCTGGTTAACTTCCCAATCCATCATCATTAACCAAGAAAAGGATTGACTCGATCAACTTCGCGATACATCATAACTAATCGAGAAAAAGATCCAAACAGCTTCGTAATACACCATCACTGCTTGGTCATTGAGATTGTCCTGATCAGCTTCGCAATACATCATCACTAATCAGGAAAAGGATTGACTCGATCCAAACAGCAAAGCTCAGTCTAACCGGCTTTGTTGTTCACCTCCTCAGCTCAGTCTAATCGGCTTTAGAGGGTTTGAGATTGTCCTGATTAACTTCGCAATACATCATCATTAACTAGGAAAAGGATTGACTCGATCAGCTTCGCAATACACCATCACGAATCGAGAAAAAGATCCAAACAGCTTCGTAATACACCATCACTGCTTAGTCATTGAGATTGTCCTGATCAGCTTCGCAATACAACATCACTAATCAGGAAAAGGATCCAAACAGCTTCGTAATACACCATCACTGCTTGGTGGGACCAAACGGCTTCGAGAAACCATCACCGGTTGGCCTGAAAAATATTTCAAGAGAAAAGAGCAATTTCCGTGTACGAACAGATCTTGCCTTTGTTAAATGTTGGGGCGTCACATGCCCCCATGCATTAATAATCATGAACTTTGAAATTTGAACAATTTTTTTTGCATCAGGGCAAAAGATTTTATTTTTGCCCCCAGTTTGGAATTCCATCCTGGAACCAAAAATATTATCTTTTAAGTAAACCTTGAAAATTTTATTTTTTATCCATTGCAAAAATTTGGAAATTTTTAGCAAAAATTTTGTTAAATTTTTCTAGCCCTAAATTTCAGGTATACTTTTCCTGATGTGGTGTTGAAAGAAGACTTACCTGAGGGTATCTGATGATTCTGATGACTTGCCCCCTGTGTGGCGAGTAGATGGAATTGTTGAAGTATACGAGCCGCACACTAGCTCCAAATTGATTTGATTTTGATTTTATTTTTATTTTGATTTTTTTTTTTGAACTTTGTTTTATTCCTTTACAAAGAGAATAAAGCCACAAAAACAAAATGAAGGCATCTCACCCACTTGCAAGAGTGGTCCACCTTGTTAACACGAGCATAAATGCCCGTCAACATTGTTCCAGAATTAAAAAAAGATAATAATACGAAAGCTAAGCGAAACCACATAAACAAAAAGGATTTACACTTTGCAACATTCATGGCATTGTTCCATTTTATCACCTGCAACATTCAGAAAGAGATAAAATATGCAACTTCTTCATGTATGCATGAACCTATTTAAGGGCTAGGGGTTTTTATTCATGGTTTTTCTCTTTATCGATCCTTCCAAGGAAACCACTGAGAAAATAGCACTTGACCTTTTGATCGCTGTCTAAGAGAATCCTATACCCGGGCAGGACCAATAGCCAAAAATCTTTAAAATAAATGAGCAAATGCTGACCACATAGGCAGAGAGGAAGGTCTTGTAATCAACGATCATGCCCCAGAAACAAAAGGGAAGAAGAATTTGAGAATCAAGCTCTTTATTGATCTTACTTCTTTCAACATCATACAGAAGTAAAGAGCAACTACTTTAATACAATGGTCGTTCATTCTAACTACTCATTTGCCTACTCTCCTTCTAGTTAGGTTGATGGCATTGAGCAACCAGTCGCAAGTATGTCACGAATGCATGGCATAAATTTCGCATTTAAACTAAGCACCATGCGTTAATCTCAAAAAAATTTTTATTTTTTATTTTTATTATTTTTTTAAACTCTAACTTTTGCCTAAGCCGCCCTTTATGGGTTTTCAACCTAGCGAGCTCATTTCTTGCCTAGGTCGCCCTTTCGGGTTTTCAACCTAGCCCCTTCTTTTTTCTTTTTTCTTTTTTTCTTTTTTTTTTTCTTTTTCTTATAATCGAAATCATCATCTCAGACATAAAACCTTTTCATCTGGTCTTGATTAATAATCCGATTAAAAGGCTTTGCTTTCGTAGTGGCAAATTCAGCGACACCCTTGTCCAATAGTTTCTGGATTCTGAACGGTCCATGCCAATTAGGTCTGAATTTCTCTCCAGGATGACATCTGCTTGGAAGTGGAAACCATCGTCTGTAACTATGTGATATTGAGCACCATAGCGACAGAAGATGTTCCGCTCGATAAATCTAGCCACCTGTTTGGCAGTCAACGAATAAAACGGACTTCTTTTTTTTTTCTTTTTTCTTTTTTTTTTTTAACTATCATATTATTTTTATTTTTGTCCGTAATGGAATTCATCCCATTCTTGCAGCACTGTCGATCAGAACATCTATATTCACTACAAAAAAAAATGCCATTTTGCGACCGACAAATCGGTCGCAAAATGGCTCATATTGGTCGCTAATTTCACTTAGCGACCGATCTGCGACCGATAGAGATCGGTCGCAAAATGGCTGGTCGCAAAAAATTTCTGCGACTGATTATGTCATCGGTCGCAAATTAGCGACCGATATAATCGGTCGCAAATTTGAATAAGCGGTCGCAATTGTTGGTCGTGCTTTAATTGGAAATTCAGTCGCAAATTTGGTCGCAGAAAAATCTATCGCAATTTTTTTAAATCGGTCGCAAAGTGTAAATATAAAATTTTAATTTTTGGTATCAAATCGGTCACAAAAGTAAAAAAAATAAAAAAAAATTAAATATTATTATGAAACCAAAATTTTTCTGCACCTGTGAAAATTGACATATATACATATATATCACACACGCAATTCAAGAACAATATAAAAATGTAATTTTTATTGTACTGAACAAATTAAAATATCAAAATACAAATGAAAAACTAAAAAGTTCCAAAATCAAATCTATGCTGCTGCTCATCTGCAGGATCCGATGTCGGATCTCCCGATGTCGGATCGCCGAGAGGAGTACCTGCTGGATGTGATGTAGCGCCAGGAGGGGTGACCAAGGTATCGTCTGCAGCATCGAGATCAGGAGCCGGTAGTGGCTGCTGCTAAGACATCGAAACATGTCGGTCTGTAGCATGCGCAGGATCAGAGGAAGAAGTACCAGCACGGGGCTCACCGGACAGCCGCATCACATGCGCTCTAAGCTCTGCAATCTGTCTCTGCTGATCAGCAAGCTGAGCCCGTATATCATCAGTATAGTGCTCGTCAGTGTGCTCGGGCTGTGGTGCTGCGCTGGCTGTAGAAGCGTGAGCTGCTGAGCCGCAGTAAAATTGTGATGCCTGAGACCCGATGCCGTATACCTTCCTCTTCTTCTCGCCCCCTACAGCCTCGAGATAAAGCACTGCCTCGAGATAAAGCACTACCTCGTCAATTCTTGACTCAGCTTCGAATTCATCGGTCTGAGAAGTAACAATACGCTCCCGAGCTGTAGTATAGTTCTCCTGAAAACAAAAAATTAATTAATCAATGCATTTGCAAGCTTTATTATATTGAACTTTGTACATCTTCGCAACGAGTAGAGGGTAAATGTAAATATTATTCATTGTTACTTACATTGACGCTCACCGCACGTCTGTCAACAAACGTATTCAGATCGTGGTCCTTAGTGTGAGTGTATGTAAACACCTCAATCGGTGTGGGCTCACGACCTAATTTTCCAGCCTATAATAAATTTTTATGCATGATATATTAATATATATATTGTCCTTTCATTAAACATCAGTTTCATGTAAAGGGACTAGTTCACTTACTAATAATCGAGCTGTCTCTATAGCAGATATAGATCCGCCTGTGTGTCGAGAAGGTCCTGCTCCATCATCGCCAGTCTCACTGCGCCTGTTTTGTGCAAATATCTCCTGTTTTCTCTTGAATGCAGGATCCTCCTAAGCCTTTTGCCAGCTCTCCTATATCTCCTGAGACACGCACTACTGCTTCTGACTGCTTATCAATCGGTATATCGATCGGCGCATATCTTCTCCCAGGCTACTTTCAGCATAGCCGTAATGGCCTCGTCCCATATGAAATGTTTCTGCAAAAAATGAAATATAGCGTTTCAACACTAAGGATGTATCTTGAATTGTAAACATTGAATGATGATATAACTTAAACCAAAGAGTACCTGAAACTCCTCCCAATAAAAGTCTCTCGCCTCTTGTGGTACGGCATCCCATGTGTATCCTTCTTTATGCAGCTGGAGCTTGATTATCCTCAAAATTTGCCTCGCTGCTCGAGAAGATGGATATATGCTGAAAAAAAAAACAGAAGTGAAATGCAATTACACGAAAGCATCACAATCTGAACAAAATATGCCTGCGGAAAAATTGAATAAGTACTTACTGTCCCGCTACCAAACTGAGGGTGATACGTGGATCTGATGAAGCTGCAAAAGAAGTGACAAATGTTATAAATTTTTAGATAATTAATATATAATTAAAATGACAGTTATGACATTTATGATTACCTTGCACAGTAGGTGACTGTGCAGCTGGTGGAGTCTGTACTGGTCCAGAAACGGGGGTAGAAAAGGAAGGAGCAGAAGGCTGTGATGGAGGCAGTATTGGACGCTGAGCAGAGGATGAAGCCCCAGACGTACCTGAAGAAGGATGTGATGGCGGCAGTACTGGTCGCTGAGCAGATGACGAAGCCCCAGACGTACCTGAAGAAGGATGTGATGGCGGCAGTACTGGTCGCTGAGCAAATGACGAAGCCCCAGACGTACTTGAAGAAGGATGAGGGATCGACCCTCCTCATCCACGGGCACTGCGTCCAGGGCCACGACCTCCACGCGAACCACTGCCGGACGCGTCAGAATCAAACGCTCTGCCTCTAGCCATCTGTACTGCAGATATCAGAACCTAGATAAAATGAATTTATACAATTATATGAATTGTAGAACATGTGGTAAATATGAGTAAAGAAAGTTAATACCATTGAAATTCTTCATTAATAATATTAATTAGATATACATTTATCAATTTGTAACAGTAAAACTGCTCTAAGTTTTAAGTGTCTTCAATATCATCTGCTTCCTCCTCCTCTTCATCAGCTTCCTCTTCTTCATATTCATCTTCTGAGGTACCCATGATGATTTGATCTTCTTCCTCTTCATCATCTAATGCTCCTATTTCAACATAAGATCGGCTTTCATCATCCAATCTATCTGTTAAATCTTCAACAACTTGCATCGGTTGCGTTTCAAGCCTAACTTCTTGAAATGGCTCCGATACTGCGAGTGAAGCAGATTGTTTGGTTTGAAGTGCATGAACAACTGATCTAGCCTTGATTTTACACACTGCCATCCAATCGCATTGATCTCGTTTAAACGATGGGTATGGGACATAGTACACCTGTGCAGCTTGCATTGCCAACACAAAAGGTTCATACTTTGTATATCTTCTTCTTTGATTAATATCTACCAGATTATACTTAGGATGAACCTTCGTGCCAATGTTTGGCGTAGGATCAAACCATTCACATTTGAATAAGATTGTGCACTTCATTGGTAGGCCTAGATATTCTAACTCCAAAACCTCAACCAATTTCCCATAAAAATCGTTTGACACGTCACTGTAGTTTGATCCCTTTATGCACACACCGCTGTTCATTGTCTTTCTGCTTCTCCCATAACCCTCAGTGTGAAACTTGTAACCGTTTACAAAGTAGCCAGAGTAGGCATTAGCAACCGGTAATGGCCCATTTGCCAGATCCGTAATAAATCTGTTACGAATATCGATTCCCGAGCTTCGAGCCTATGGCAAATAGTAATGACATGAGTGAGATTTAATAAATGTACATTCCATGTTGTGTACATTGAAAGTAACTTACATAATATTTGAACCATTCTGCAAATTCGGTGTCCAGCTTTGCATCAACTGCAGTATCAGTCAAATTGGGATTCTGAAGCCGCAAAAGATTGATATATTCCTAATTATCAACGAACCAAATTAGCATAAGTATGATTTAACAACAGCCCACGTCAAGTTTAGAATGTTGACATTATGTATACTTACTGTACATATGGTGTGATCTCATCGCAATTCAATAAAATATAGGTTTGAGCCGCTTGTATCTCTGCATCAGTCAATCGTCTTGTTTTTGATTTACCAATCGTACGCCCAGGATATGTGAAAATTTTTAGATTTCCTTCAAACTCAGATTATACGCGATCTCCTCCGTCATCGTTACGTGGCACTCTCCGATGCTTGGTGAAAACATGTTGGTCAAAGTAGTGTGAACAGAATGTGGAAGCTTCTTCCACCAAATATGCATTGCAAATGGATCCCTCGACCTTTGCCTTATTGCGCACATTCTTTTTAATTTTCTGCAGGTGTCTGTCATTGTACAATGCCAATATGTAAGTATAAGTTCAAATAAATGATCTAATCATTAGAATGAGATGTTAGTGAATCACCTCTCAAATAGATACATCCATCGATATTGTACCGGTCCTGCTAAACGACATTCATATGGCAAATGAATCGGCAGATGTTCCATAGAATCAAAGAAGCCGGGTGAAAAAATTCGCTCCAACTTGCACATCACTACTGGGATTTCTCGCGCTAATTGGTCCATATCATCGCATCGGATAACAGTCATCGTCAATTCCTTGAAAAAGAGACTCAATTTTGTCATTGCTTCCCAAATTTTTCCTGGTAATAATTCCCGGAAAGCCACAGGGATCAATCTTTGCATGAAAACATGGCAGTCATGGCTTTTCATGCCAAACAATCTGTACTTCCTCATGTCCACACATCTACCCATATTTGAACAGTAGCCATCTGGAAACCTTAATGATCGTAACCATTCGCACAATAATTGCCTTTGGGGTTTATCTAAACAATAACATGCCTTTGGAAACTTACCAGTAAGTACAGATTGCTCGAGTTCTGGTCGACGACAAATTTCCTTCATGTCTGCTCTCGCTTTTGCATTATCCTTGGTTTTCCCTTCAGTGTTCATGACAGTGTTGAACAGATTTTCAAACACATTTTTTTCTATGTGCATAACATCAAGGTTATGACGGATAAGAAGTGAACTCCAGTATGGCAAATCCCAGAAGATGCTTCGCTTTTTCCACCCGCTATTCCTGCCAATTCTTGTATTTACCTCATCTGCACCTAACTCTGTAACTTTCATAAGCCCCAGATCTTCAATTTCTTGTAATATTTCAGCTCCAGACTTCACAGGTGGAGGGGGTTCAACAATAGTCATGTTCTTTCTAAAGCATTGTCGATTTCTCCTCCAAGGGTGAGATTCTGGTAAGAATTTGCGATGACAATCAAACTAACATTGTTTACCTCCATTCTTTAGTGTAAATGCATTAGTGTTTTCCATGCAATGAGGACAAGCCAATTTGCCAGCCGTACTCCACCTAGATAACATTCCAAATGCTGGAAAATCACTGATGGTCCAAAGCAAAGTAGCTCGCATTATGAAATTCTGATTGGTCGAAATATCGAATGTTTCAACCCCATATTCCCATAAATAATTAAGTTCGGCAATTAAAGGCTGCAGAAACACATCAATTTTATGTTTTGGATTAGTATGCCCAGGAACAATAACACACAAAAACATATATTCATCTTTCATACACATTAACGGTGGTAGATTATATGGTGTCACAATGACAGGCCATAATGAATATTGTTGTCCTGATTGGCCAAACGGCTGAAACCCATCAGTACAAAGCCTCAATCTCACATTTCTCATATCAGCAGCAAACACAGGATGAATGTTATTAAAATGTTTCCACGCTTCAGAGTCTGACGGATGAGTCATTATACCATCATCATATTCATGCAAAGCATGCCATGTCATGTGTTCAACTGTCGCCTTAGATGCATATAACCTTTGAAGGCGAGGAACAAGAGGGAAATAATACATCTTCTTAAAAGCCTTCTCTCTTTGTACTCTACCAGTCCCTTGACCCCGCCGTTGATATCTTGGAAGATTACAAAACTTGCATTCTCTGAATTCTGAGTCAACACCCCAGAATATCATAGAATTATTACGACAGCAATCAATCTTTTCTACCGGTAGTCCCAATCCCCGAACTAATTTTTTTGTCCGATAAAAATTATCAACCATTGAATGGCCTTCAGGCAACATTTCCTTTGCTAACTGCACAAAATCATTGTAACATCTTTCTGAAAAATGGTGCTCCGCTTTCATGTGTAGTAATCGTGCAACAACAGACAGAACTGAATGATTCTTGCATCCAGGCCACAGTTCACTGTTAGCTGCACTTAGCATGTCAAACAATTGTTGTGCTGCTACGTTTGGCGATTCCTTCATATTATCCCAATCACATTGTACTCTACTCGCATCGATTATCATATCATTGCATTGATTACCATACAGAAATTGATAAGGCTGAACTTCTAAACTTACCGGAATGGGGTGGCCTGACCCACTGGCAACTCGAGCTTCACCATGATGTATCCATTCGTAATAATTTTCCACGAACCCATTTTTGCACAAATGAAGTTTCACTGTATTGATGTCTAAGAAGGCTCGATTTCGACACTTCTTGTGATTACATGGACACCTCAACTTATTACCATCCATAAAATTGGGATTACCAACTGCAAACTGTATAAACGCCTCCAATCCTTGCAGGAACTCTTGTCTTAATATCCCATTGACCTCGAACCTCCAGTACATCCAATCTCGATTATTTCGCATTTTTTTTTTTACCTAATTAACAATGTGTTTATGAAGGGTAAATTATATGTAATTGCATTAGTCTAAACCATCTTTAAAACATGCCACTAATGTAATGTTCAATTTACGCTTATAACTAACTAAGGTTATTTCTATAATAAGGGTACCTATATATAAATGTAAAATCACTAAGTTCATTTATTCACTAAGTTCATTTATTACCTTTACCCTAATAAAGGTAAGTGTACGATTCCACATATTGAATTTTTTTGAAAAAAATTCAGCAACACTTCGGCATAACTCAATCAAATCTCAAATATAAAAACACTTTAATAAACACTCCTATATCATACCAACATTCTCCAAAAGCAAAATGGCCACTACTAGGCCTCCAACCAAACCAAACGCATCATTCATTAAAAAAAAAAAATTTAAGAATAATAACAACAACAAGTCACGACTACCAGCAAATTTTGCTCAATCATTAATCAATTAATCAAACCCAAAAAGCAATAAATAATATTAATTGCTTAAGCAAGCTAAAAACAATTAATTCTTCTTAACACACCAATTATTGGACTTGGTATTTATTTATTATTTTTATAAAATTTTAAAATTTTTTAAAATTTTAGTTGAATAGTATTGGAAAAGAAGGGTGACCCACATGCTCCAAATCATCCAAAATTATTATATTTGTTTATGCAATAAGATGCAATTTGTTTGGACTTGGACGAAGTAAGTGTCTTTTTCTACTGTTTTTTTTTTCAAACATTTTCTTTTTCTTTTTCTTTTTTTTTATTTCCATTCTAATAATAATAATATTATTATTATTATTAACTAGAAAACTAAACGAGTTCGAGCTTAGCTCAATAACTATATATTTAAACTTGAGGTTGATTCAAATTTTAGATCTAACTGAGTTTGTATGTAGATCAATTAATCTCAAGTTTGTGCAATGCTTGTTCATAGTTTATAGTAGAAGAAAGAGAAAAAAAGAAAAAAAAAATACACTATTTATTTATGAACTCAAGTTTGGGTTGGAGGTTTTTTACAAGTTCATTTACTATTAGCAAGTCAACTCGCAAACCTCTATCAAAAAATAGTTGAAATCCGCTTGTTTAGAAAATGAACTTGATAAAAAAAAATTATAATCAATTGATTAAACTTATCAAACAAATTCAAAAGAATTTTTTTCAAATTAATCTCGAACATCTTAGCTCATTCATAGCGACTAAAAGAGTATTTTAATCCATATAAAATTAAATAATTGATAAATTATAAAAAAATAATTGTTGAAATTCATGGTTTTAGAAGAATTGATCATAGATGGAAATGCTAGGCTACAATTTATTTTGAAACTTAAAAGGGTCCCTCTGTCCCAGTTTGTATGTACAATATCTCTCAATTGTGTTGTAAGACATTGATAGATTTGAGATACTAATAACCTTGAACAGTTTGTTAGGATTGAGAGTTTTATAGTGGGAGAAGACTCTTGTTTTTGACAACTAGTCTTCAGATCATCACACATTATACCAAATCATTAATTCCAATTCAACTAAATTCAGCTATATAAAATTTTAAATTTTTTAATTTTATTTTATTCTCTAAATTATTATATTCTATCATTCTGTTAATTAGTTACTGTATTTACGCACACTAAGACATAGCTATTATTATTATTATAATAATAATAATGCTTCTTAGAGTGAGTGGTCAACTTGTAAATTTTGTTTTTGCTATTGAAAATTAATTTATGACAACAACTTAATACTCAAAGTACATGGTTTAGTTCAATAAAGTAATGATTAGTGCTCCTAAACAATTATTAGTAAATTATGGAATTTTTTCACTGTATATGCTTTTGTCTCTTTTTTAATTTTAGCATTGTGTGTGTCGGGCTATATATGTTACTTCAAACAACCAATTGTGCTCACTGTACACATATTTAATAATTGTAGATGATTAATTATACTAATACTAATATCCTATTGTTTTAAATTTCTGAATTATAGTTTCAACCAAAAAATCATTATCATTATATATATATATATATATATATATATATAAAACGGAAAAATATTGTGTTTAGAGCATCTTTAACTTCTCTCATATCCCTTCCCATAGCAGACAGATTCATTGCAAGGTTGATTTTAGGTTCTTAAATCCAACTGAGATAGGTGAGTGACAGATGCGTGGCAAATTTGAATTTGAAGTTCACAAATGCAGTGTCTAATCACTAATGGATCAATTATCAAACTTGTTAATATGCAGGGTCAAATGAATTAATTAATTTATAAACCATGCATTGAATTTCCACTTATGATGCTCAACAGACTCTTTTCAATGAAATAATAAGATGCAATAAACTAAATGACTTTACAAATATACAAATAATTATGCCCAAATACAAATAAATCGCAAATAAAAAAAACTAAAAAAAAAAATTTCGAAACACAAATCGCAAAATACCTCAACTTATGTCGAAGAAGACGGGTGGAGTGACCGGAGGGGCTGGAGCGGCGTCAGGAGGGGCTGGAGCGGCCTGCGAACAGAGGAGAGGAGAGGAGGAGAAGAAAGAAAGAAGAAGGACGCGTTTAAAGTCCTAAAAATTGCGACCGACCAGTCGGTCGCAAAATCCATTAGTATCAGTCGCAATTTTTCACCCTGCGACGTCGTTTTACTTCGCAGTAAATTTGCGACCGATTTGCGACTAAACCAATCGGTCACAATAATTCGGTCTCAAATCTGTCTCACATCGGTCGCAACATTTATTCCAAATTTTGAACCGCGCAATTTTGCGACGGAATAACCCTTAGTCGCAAATCGGTCGCAAATCGGTCGCATAGTAGTCACAAACTGAGAAACAAAATCGCGGGAATATTTACCTCTAAAATTTGCAACTGTTTGTTCTTGTGTAGCAAATCGGTCGCAAATTAGCATTTTTTTTATAGTGATTTGGGAGAGGGAAGCCATCTTTGGGCGATGTTTTGTTTAAATCTCTATGGTCGACACAGACTCTTAGTCTCCCATCCTTTTTGAGTACAGAGACTATATTTGCTAACCACTTAGGGTAATGCACTTCTTCCCAGAAACCTGCATCTAGCTATTTCTGAACCTCAACCTTGATCTTGTCTTGCCACTCTAATCTGACCCGTCTTCTTTTCCGCTTTACTGGATGGATATTTGGATTGGTAGGGACGACATGCTCTGCAATTGACTTATTGATCCCCGGCATATCAGCATGACTGTAGACGAAGACTTCTGAATTCCACTTAAGACATTCTTGGAGATCGTTTCTGAGCTCAAGCTTAAAGTCTGATCCGATTTCGATTATTTTGAGATCTTCAACGGTGCTTAGGTTAAATGCAAAATGATGCAATGCATTTATGCCAAATATGCGTGTGGTATAATCAATGCCATGAACATAACAATTAGGAGAAATAAGAAAATAAGTAATCAAAATTCATTCCCATTGATTGAAATAGTAAATAAAATCCATCCATATTGTTCTCAAAACAACATTCAGAAAAACAAAAAGCAAATTAAAAGCTTGTTCAATTCATTTATCACAGCTGACTTTAATGATTTCCGGACGTCGGCTTGTTACGCTCAGGAGGCTTGGTGATTTTCCCACTATCTATCAAATCTTGTATATCATGTTGGAGCCTGAAACAACTATCGGTAGAATGACCTTTGCACTGATGGTATTCGCAGTCTTGATCAGCAAACCTACCCTGAATGGGCCTTAGATGGATTAATTGGCAACTTTGACAATACGTCATTCTCGATGCAAGATCTCATGATTATGCTTAAAGGTCTACCCAAATCAGTGAATTCCCTTCTCATTTTCTTGTTAACAGCCCCAACTGTATTGCTACTCCTTGACTGGTTTGTAGCTGCATGACCAACATTTTTGTTACGATCTCTATGGGAAGACCGGTAATTACCGGACCCTCGACTTTTCTTCTTCTCTTCGTTGTACAATTCTTCAAAATTCAATCCAGCCCTCTGTATCCCCAGATCCAGACCGTCATACCTTTTCCTATAGTTCTTGTACGATGTCTGAGGAAATGCTTGCAACACATCCTCTTCGTCGTATCGGTTCATCTGAGCAACGCAGATGAACTCCGACAAATAGGACCTCGGGTCGTCATCCCCTGCGAATAAGGTATGCTTCGAAGAAGTAGAGCTTGTGGGCTTTAGGACATACTCAGTCACATGAAAATTGATGACTGGATCTTTTTCTTTCGCAACAGATATCCTTTCCACCTTATCCTTCAGCTCATTCTCAGTCGGACTAACGTTATCAACTGATGCTTGGTTACCCGAAGCGGGTTCTGGAGTCTCTCTTTCCTCTACTATAGGTTGATTACTTGAAGCAGGAGGAACCTGATTATGTGCCCTCTCTTGAGCAAAAGCAGCGGCTATTATATCAGTTATAGCCCTTAACTGGGCCGGAGAAAAGCCAGTCTCATTCACAGTGTTGTCAGCCATCTCAACTATAACCGGATCAGGAACCGAATCAGACGAACTTGAACTGACCACAGAACTAACCGGAGCACGCTTGGGGATTGGGGATGCTCTGACCAGACGTTGTCCAGGCTGTTGACGCCAAACTCTAGAAGTGGTTTCCCAGGACGGATCAATTTTGGCTAATAAATAAAAGGACCTGTGTTAAAGAGGTTCTGCATGCATGCATGAAGAATAGAAGAACATAGGATGAGGAATGCAAATCTAATGTGCTAATAATTGGTATGGAAATAAGATCTCGTTTTTGATGAGTGGACCTAAAATTCGATATGAATAACATAACAATAATTTACTTTATACTCAAACATTTCTAGCATTATCTGTCGTCGACCATTTCTTTTGGATTTTACAGTCGACTATTTTCACTCGAGTCCCTAATTTTTGCCTTGGAATGAAAGAATTTCCAAGCGGGATATTTATTTTTGTTTTTGGTGTCCTTAACTTTTGCCTTGGGATAGATGGTCCCAAGCAGGATCTTGATATATTTTTTATTTTTATTATTTTTTTTTTACACTCTCATGCTTACTTTCAGATAATGCGAGAAATGTGAAAATACAAAAGAATTGCAACCCCCTTATAGCTCCCTTTTCTTTTGGGCATCAATTCACTATAAATGATTGCATTATGTTATTCAAAACGAATTAGAGGTCCACTCTCAAAAGCAAGGTCAAACGTCCATACTGAAAATTAGCCCTTATAAATGCATGGCTGAAACGAAAAGTATTACGTGGTGCATGAATGTCACAGGAGATGAGCAATTTATAACATACAAGGGAACGGGAGTTGGGAAATGCATGCCTCCCAACCTTATCTCTCCCACACAAGAGTTCCGTTGGTACAAATTCCGACATCTGTTTCCTAGGATTTGGTCTAATCTCGACAACAAACAGGGGGTTTTGAGATTGACGATATAAACTCTCGGAAATGAATGCGGCAAAATAACAGTAAACAGAATCAGGTGTTCCTTAGGGGAAGTGACTAAGGCTTTTGACTACATGTATGAGCTTTAGTCCATTTAGGCTTACAAAGTCCGGGTTCCGCAAACAGTATTCGGGCTTTTAAATGGGCCTACTCCTTTTGACACACCGTTTAAGGTACTAGGCTTGCAGTTGGTAAAATTGTTAACTCTCGGGTGGATGTGCCTAAAACGCGAGGTTTAGGCTGAATCCACCTCCGAAATCAACGATGATACCAAGGGATAATGTGGGTAGAAAGTGGTGAGAAGAGAGAAATGCAGTATGAATGCAAGAACTTAGAGAAGTAAAGCAAAATAAATAGACACGGACGATTAAAGAATTTTCCACGGCTTTCTAACCCATTTTATTGAAAAAACATAGGTTTAGAGTTAATTCCTAATTGCAATCAACTAGTTATTTAAAATAACCGGGGATTAGTGGATGCTTCCCCAGCGGAGTCGCCAATCTGTTTTCGTCTCGCCCTCGAGCGATTCAAAAAATTGTCAATTTTTTTGTTTTTGAACTGGAAAAGAGTGATTTTTATTTTGAACAGTGGTGACAAAACACTTTGGATACGATGCCGATAAATCAGTCTTATAAAATATTTTGAGTCCCCACCCATTTTTTCAGTAATGAGACCGTTTTCAATTTTATTTTATAAATATGACTCCATTTAAACCCAATTTTATTAAAGGCCAAATTATTTAAAAAACTGGTCAGGCGCACCAAGGCGATTCTGGGTAAGGGAATTGGGTACGTCGGCCCGTTGGAATCCGATGCCCGAAAAAACCGGCATCTTTTAACCTACAATTTCTAATTTATTTTAGTTAGAAAAGCTAAATTATTTATTTACTTGAACCCAACCCGAATGAATCGAACCGAGTTCTTATGTGGAAAATTAATTAATCGTCCCAATCAAATCTAATTATCACATTCATACTCATCCAAATCATCCCAAACCAAAATAATTAAACTAAATAAATAAAAGACCCACCCGCTCTTGCCTTATGGTTAAAGTCGAGCCACAAACCGAACCTAAAAATACATTCTACCCAAATCGAAATCAAAACCCAAAAACCCTAAATCATGCATAATTACATTTTAATATTCTAAACCTAATTAAATTATAAACTGTTCATAATTGCTCATTTTTGGATTTATTGAAAAAATTAAATTCTATTTCTATACAAAAAATTATTATTTTCGAAAAGAATAAAAATTTTTCCTGGAACCCTAGAACAGTTGCGTGACGCAGCCGATAGCTGCGTGACGCATCTCTTCTAGGTAAAAGAAACGAAATTTTAGACATGAACAGTTCCGTCACGCAACTGCCAGATCCGTTACGAAGGTACTGGCTGCGTGACGCAACTGCTCTGGTCCGAATTCTGTTTTAAATTATTTGTTTAAAGCGTTTTTTATTTAAATATATTTTAGGGCAACTTCGAATGACCAAAAACGAACAGAATACAGTTCAATTAAGCTTAAACTACTAAAACAACAATAAAATCAATAATCAAAGAATAAAAACACGAAAGGTGTGAAGATATTACCTAATCCTCAGATTGAGGATTGTGAATGGCTTAACGAATAAATGTTACTGCGATCCAGAAGCTTCGTGTTTTCGCACCGTCTCCGAGCGACCCGAAAAATGCTCGATTTGATTTTGATTTGGAAATGTGATCTTTATTTAACAAGTGGTGACAAAACCTTTTAGGATGCGCTGCCGATAAATCGGTTTTATAAAACACTTTGAGTCGCCACCCATTTTTTCGGCAATGGGACCGTTTCCAATTAAAAGTGACTTCATTTAATCCCAATTTTATTTAAGGCCAATTATTTTAAAAGACTGGTCAGGCGCACCAAGTGCGATTCTGGATAAGGGAATTGGGTACGTCGGCCCATTGGAAGTCGATGCCCGAAAAACCGGCCTCTTTTAACCTACAATTTCTAATTTATTTTAATTTAGAAAAGCCAATTTATTTATATAAACCCAACCTGAATAAATCGAACCGAGTTCCTATGCGGAAAATTATTTAATCGTCCCAAATAAATTCATTCACTGCATTCATAATCATTCAAACCACACCAACCATTTAACCCACAGCAGTCAAGTTAAAATAATCAAAAGACCCGCTCTTGCCTTATGGTTAAAGGCGGGCCACAAACCGAACCTAAAATACATTCTACCCAAGTTAAATTCAAGAAACCCTAAAAACCCGAAATCTTGCATGATAATATATTAACGTACTAGACTTGATTAAACCACAATGTGCCCACAATTGGTTGTTTCTTGAATTATAAAAAGAATTGAATATTTATTTGATTGCACAAAATTATTATTTTTAAAAAGGATGAAAATTACTTCTGGACCTCTGGAACAGTCGCGTCACGTAGCTGTTCTATGGAAGAACAGGTGCATGACGGATCCAACAGTTGCGTGACACAACTATTCGTAACTTGGGAAAAACCTTCAGGTTCATTAGTCGTTTATTTCAAATATAAGATTAAACAAGAAAATAAAAGTGAAATAAAATCATAAACACAAACAGTTCTGTCACGCAACTAGTCGGGGCAATATCATTATGTTTTGGACATGAACAGTTCGGTCACGCACCTTGTAGCTACGTGACGCAACTGCTCTGGTCCGTAACTACCTTTCAAACAACCTTTTTTACGTTTTCCTTTTATTAAAACTTGTTTCAATATAACTCAGAAACATCCAATAATGGACAGAGTACCGTTTAATCAATATCACACTACTAAAACACCAAAAAAATAAATAATAATGAATTAATAACTAAAAATACCAAGAAAAGTTTTAGATAATTACCTAACCCTCAGATTGAGGATTGTAAACAATCTGAACGCCTTAAGGAACGAGATTTCAAGGCCCCAAAAGTCTTTGTTCACCAAGCTTTAACAAATACCTCCTTTTCTTTTGCTTTTCTCTCTTTTTTTCTCTTTTTGTATGATTTTCATTTTTAACTTAATCAATTTCTAAAGACTGTTTTTCTTCACGAAAACCCAAAAGAATTTCCCCAGAAAAACCTAGCCGCAATTGTCTTTTTTATGCCCTAAAAATTCCTCCCCTTAAGATAAAAAAAACGCAGTATTTATATGGGTAGGGCAACAGAGGATTGCTGCGTCACGCAACTGTCGGCTTCATGACGGACCCGATAGCTGCGTGACGCAGCTCACTTTCTGGACCGTTGCCACGTATCCAAATAGAAAGTAAAACCGTTATGTCGGCTTTCAAGGTGACGTCATCTTAATTGGAGTTGCGTGACGCAACTATCAGTGCCGTCACACACCTTATAGCTGCATGACGCAACTCTACTATAAATCAGTCACTCTCAATTTGGTTTAAATCAATCTTTGGGTTTAAAGACTTCCGGACATCCATGATCCCTCATTCTGCGTCCTTGTATCCTCATCGGGTTAGGCGGGGGCATAAAAACACGCATCAACAGTTTGCCCCCCCACTTTATCATTAATTGTATAAACGATTAATGTTAAAGTGGTCCACTGACGCGTCTTCAATCTGGTAATCATCTTCAAAGCTCAGTTTGATTGGCTTGAAGGATTTTGGGTTGACTTGATCATCTGGTCACCTCCTCAGCTCAGTTTGATTGGCTTTTGTTGGCTCCAGTCGGATCGGTAACGACCTCCAAAATTCGGTCTGATTGGCTGTGAAGATACCTTCGAGGCTCGGTTTGATTGGCTCAAAGGGTCTTAATTGTCCTGATCAACTTCATAATTCACCATCATTAACCAGGGAGAGAATCCAAACAGCTTCGTAATACACCATCACTGTTAGGTGAGACCTATCGGCTTCGGGAAACCATCACCGTTTGGTCATTGAGATTGTCCTGATCAGCTTCGCAATATACTATCACTAATCAATAAGAGGATTGACTCGATCAGCTTCGCAATACACCATCACTAATCGAGAGAAACGATCCAAACAGCTTCGTAATACACCATCACTGCTTGGTGGGCCCTGTCGGCTTCGAGAAACCATCACCGGTTGGCCTGAAAAATTGTTCAAGAGAAAAAGAGCAATTTCTGTGTACAAACAGACCTTGCCTTTGTTAAAAATGTTGGGACATCACATGCCCCCATGCATTAATAATCATAAACTTTGAAATTTTGCATCAGGGCAAAAGATTATATTTTTTCCCCCAGTCCGGAATTCTGACCTAGGACCAAAAATACTAGTTTTTTAGGCAGACCTTTTAATGTTTATTGCAAAATTTGGTTTAAAATTTTAACAAGAATTTAGCAAAAATTTTAAGCCTGAATTTTCAGGTATACCTTTCCTGATGCGGTGTTTGAAAGAAAACTTACCTGAGGGCAATTTGGGCAATTTGATGATCCTGTCCTCTGTGCGGTGAGTAGACAAAATTGTTGAAGTATACGAACCGCACAATGACTTCAAATTGCATGGACTGGTCATCTTGGGCTTAAACTGGCGTTAACGGGCCATTGTGAGCTTGGAGGGGTTAATGGGTCCCCCCTTTAGGCTTGAAGATGTGTTAATGGGCTTGGGCCCATTTTCATTGCTTACTATAAGTAAGCTTTTCAACATTTCATTTTTACTTTTCAAACTCTAAACCCTCCAAAAACACTCTGAACCGCAGTTAAAATGTCTCAGCTTCTTGAGATCCCAGCTTCTGCCTACACACCGGAGATGAACACCCTAGGGGTGATTCCGGACATCTCGATTTTCGAGGATGAGTGAGTACCGGTCAGCCGTAATGCCCTGACTCCCGGGACACGACCGCTTCAGCTCCTCCCGTTGCCAGTTCGACAACTTCCCAGTTCGACATGAGATCGACGCGATGCGCGGTTTCCAAACCGAGGTAAGTAACTGTGCACTTGAATTTCTTACCTTCGATTATGCGTTGTGGATGAATTGTTGCAATTTGTATACTGTTGGTGCGTCGGCAGTCACGTCACGCAGGAAGGAGTTGCGTGACGTAGCTGTTTTGGGTGAACAGTTGCGTGACGCAATTGTTCGAAGCGTCGCGAACCCTAGCGCCTCTGAACCCTTTTAATTTGCCCCTCTTGCATGTGTTAATACCTTATTTGCTGGCTTAGAGTTGATTCCACTTTCAGTGCGACGCATTTAGACCCTGAGAATGCATAGAAAAAAGCACAAAATGAATAGATTGAACATAGGTTAGTTTCTGCCTTACCTTCGACAGTTGCGTCACGCAACTGTTCTGTGGAAGAACAGTTCCGTGACGCGACTGTTCGTCAAGGATACAATGCCTGGAACAGTTGCGTGGCGCAACTGTTGAGGTGCGGGACGTAGCTGTTAGTCCGAAAGCACAATTTTGGCAAGTTGCGTGACGCAGCTTTGTAGACGCATGGCGCGGCCGTAGTTGCGTGACGCGGCTGTGCCTGGCCAAAGGCTTGGACACTTTATTTTCCTTCCATGAAAACAAAAATAAACAATTGTTAGCTTAACTCTTCATATGAATTGAAATTTTTCTTACACAGGTTAATCTGTGCAAGGCCCGTGCTGGCGGATCCTCCACCGATGCTTCAGCATTCTGGGATTTGTTGGACCCCCGATGCGGTCCAGAGTCGTTGCTGCTAGTTTCGGCGACTATGCTACTGGGCTTCGTCGGACTCAGCCCGATTTCCACCCGCCATGCGTTATGCGCTGATGGAGCGATGGAACGACTGCACTCATACGTTCATCTTTGGCTTCGGGGAGATGACCCTGACTCTCGTCGACTACACCGCCATCACTGGGCTTAGGTTCGATGGTCCGGTTGGTCCTTTAGATGCTCGGTACCAGACTGCCGCCCTGGGAGCTGAGCTTGTGAGGACTCTGCTTGGTGTTCCTACTTGCACCAGGTACACAGCTCAGGGGTATGTCTCCTATGAGATAGTGTATAGATTCTGAGCCCGACAGGATTCGGACGAGATTAGCTGCATGGAGAGAGTTGCCTGAGGATGCCTGGCCTGCAGCCCCGGCATACACCAAAGAGGAGAGAGACCAGGCAGCACGGTCTTTCATTTTCTACCTCATTTCCTCGCAGCTGCTATGCACCTCCCAGAATAAGGGAGACCCTGCTGTGCTGGCCTGTCTGCGAGATTTAGGCCGTGCTGGCTCTTATAGCTGGGCCTCTCTCGCCTTGGCTCAACTCTATTATAGTCTAGACGTATGGACCAAGGGTAGTGGTGAGTCTAACTGGCAGTTCCTCTGGCCGCTTGAGGTAAGACATTTATTCCCTTAACTTTCTTCTTTTATATATTTTTCATTTCTCAGATTATACTTGATTGGTTGAGATCTTGCTGCAAGTGTGGGCCTACGAGTACCGGATTTACCCTGGTGGTTCGGGAGGTGATGTTTCAGCTGATGCCCGGCAGATTCCTGGGTATCTGGCGCACCACCACCATACTTTCTCCAGTTCCGAGGATCCACATTACTGGAGGTGCTATCTTAACGATAGGGCCTTATCTGATGTAAGTGCAAAGAATTTTTTGAATAACATGCCTCCTTTTCTCTTTTATTGTGTATTCACTAACTCTTCTGTTTTGCAGCTTCTTATGACTCCCTGGGAGGGGGATGCTTGGGAGGCCTATCCCGCTCGTGCCGTGGCAAGGCCTATACCCATTCCAGGTTCCTGCTACAAGATTACTAGTTAGACCGGTATTTCCTGGGGAAGAGGATTTTTGAGCTTCAGGTGGCCACAACACAGAGGCGAGTGCCCGATGCTCCTCCTCGCCACATGTGCCTGTTAGAGGGTATGACCCCAGAGGACCTATTGGAGGAGTATGATGGCTCTCCTGCTGATATCCCTCTGTCGGCTGGCGATTATGCCTCATACTTCTCTACCCGTCCGCAGGCCAGGTTGCCGGAGGTTCGAGAGTACATTCAGGTGATTCTTGTGCCTTCAATTATGATTTTTCCAACTGTTTGGCCAAGTGACTAAATGCATTTATCTTTGACTTGTTGCAGGATAGGAAGAAGCATCGGACCCCCGCATACTACAGAGCACAGGCGGAGGCAGAGGCGGAGGCGAATGCTCCGGCTGGACCTACAGGGGCTGTGCTAAGTGACGTCCCTTTCCCTCCGGGCATGGAGGTTGCCCTGGACCCTGCTCTGGGCCTCGGGTAGGCCATTATCATCCCTGCTGACCTCGGGCAAGCTCCTCCACCACTGCAGCTGGATCCTGAGCATGCCACACACGTAAGTAGAAAAATAAATTCACTGAATAGAAGATATTTTACCTGGATGAGCCCTTATTGGATATCTTTCTGTGCTTGCAGGTGCTTGCTCAGAGATACCAGGAGCTATACCAGAGGTTCGGTTTCGCCTGATCCTACATCGCCCGGCTGTATCCTAAGCTCCATGAGAGGGTATGAATCTCATATGCTTTGCCTTTTTGTTTTGCTTGGCATACCCCTCTTACCTTTCTCTGCTTTTTATATTTTCAGAGGACCTGGAGATTGGGAGGCTGCAGAGGCACCAGTCCGGCGCTGTTACCCGACTCCAGATGGAGGTTGATCGACTCCGGACCAGGCTGGAGGTGGAGGGGATTCCATTGGATTTCTCCGAGGATGAGGAGGATGATGATGATGGCTCCTCGTCCGAGATGCGTCACCATCTCCACCCTCTCAGGCAGCAGCTGGTCCCAGCCGGAGGCAACGTTAACTGGCCTTCTCCACTCTGACCACGCTTTTTGTGACATTTTTGTAGTTTGTAGAAATATATTTTCAGTTTTTGGTACATTTATTTTACAATATTATTTACATTTTCTTTATTACATCATTATTACTTTTGCTTTTATTACAATATTATTTACATGTTTATTATTTACAATTTGTGAGGCTTTATCCCTGCATAAACAAAATACAAACACACAAAAATGCAAAATTGAAGCACCCCACTTACTTGCAAAAGTGGGCCACCTCGTTAGTGCTCAACCAACCAATTTATTGTAAACAAGGAAATAAAATAAGGAAAACAAAATAAGATAAGAACCAACCAGACACAAAAAAAATGGAGCGTAATACTTACCTGACAGGGCGGTCCACTTGATTAATGCGGACATAAAGGCTCAACCTCCTTATTGTAAGAGCAGGCCATCTTATTAACGCAGGCATAAATGCCTAACTACCGGAGAGGTCTATGCATAAATGCTCATCCAACCACCATCGACAGTAAGTACCAGGTTAAATAATGATAGCGCGTCATTCACTAAACCCTTTCCACTTCTATAAGTAGAGGTTTCCCTCTGCGTCCTCTTCACTCCCAGCATTCAAAACAACTTTGTTTCTTAAGCAGTCCTTTCCTATGGCTTTCAGAAACCAAGTTTTATCCTTCGTCCAGTCCATTCCTGACGACCTGTGGCAGATTCACCCCATGAACCAACTCGCCTAGCTGAAATATTTCAAAGACTTAAAACCTGATCATAGTTTCCTGTCTTGGCTCGTCACGTACTTCAACCCCAACACCATGGTTTTCCGATTCAAAGATTCCAAAGTAACTCTGACCTATGAGGAAATGTGTGCTGTGATGGGTCATCACCCTGAACAAGATGAAACTCCAGCTTTGCTCCTAGGCCCGAGACATGATTTGGCCGAGATCGGGGCCCTATGCCCGGTTTACCTTCCTGACGGCATAAACCCAGATCAAGGCCTTCCTTTGGAGCCTTTTCTGAATAGGGTTCTGTCCATGGATGTGGACCCCTCTTGGGTTCGAGCTTGTTGTTTCCTGTTACTGAATATGTATGCCATGAAGAATCGCCAACCTGGAATTGGAGATTTTCGACTGATGACCGTTGTTCGTGATATGCAAATGTATCGTCGTACTGTCTTCATGATGGTCATGGGGGAGACAATGTGCTGGGTCAGGGATATTGCCCTTCATGTCACCAACTTTAATGTTCACCATCGAGGTTGTCCGATGTTGTTGCAAGCCTGGGCTCTAGATAAGTTAAGCCTGATTCCTCCAGTTCCAGCTCGTTTAACTCCAACCTATGGCCCTGCCAATTTTTGGCCTCGCTCCCGAGGACAATTTGATTTTGGGGATAACCCTGTGATTCGGTGGACTTGGTGGAGGATTAGACTGGTGACTGCTGGAAGCATGAACCTCAATTACGTGTTGTACGCCAGTCTAGACCGTTCCATGGCCTATTTCCCAGACAGGATCAACCGTCAGTACGGTATGATACAGCACGTTCCCAGAATCCATGACTTCGAGAGTGGTCCCCTGACGCAGAGTCTGTTGACCAATTTAACTGACCATTGGCGGAACTGAAACACCTGGTATCTGGGTCAAGGGGTGATGCAGGACACTGTGACACCCGAGTACGTGGACTGGTTTTACACCCAGTGATGGTACTAGGTTTTGAAAATATTGGCGTCTGATGACAACCTCTACTAGAATAAAAGCTGTTGTTGCTTCTTCTTCGCAATTTCCTGTATTTCCAGGGCCGTGAGCTCCCAATTAATGTATCCCCTCTTTTTCAATGAATGTCTCCGATAGTTCTGTCTTTATTAATTCCTGTTTTCTGCACACATAGGCAACAAAAGACAACAAATCTTTTCCTTTGAAATTATTTGCTGTGTTAGTCACTTGGGCCTCTTGCCCCTGGGTCGATAAATGAAAGCCCATAAAAGCGGATCATTTGATTTAAAGACAGAAGCTTACATTCGGAAATAAAAAGATGGGATGAACATTTTTATTACCTGCAATAATCAAACAAAAACAACATATGTAACTTCCTTATGTATGCATGAACCTACTGAGCGCTAAGGTTTTATCCATGGTTTTTTATCGATCTTTCCAAGGAAATCACTAAGAAAATGGTATTCGTTCTCCTGATCGATGTTTTAAAAAGAATTCATCATTTAAGCAGGACCAACAGCCAGAACGTTTTCAAAATAGATGAGTCAATCTTGATCAGATAAGCAGAGAGGAAGGTCTTGCATTCCTTAATCATATCCCCGAAACAAAAGGAAGAAAAATTTGAAATTCAAGCCCTTTATTAATCTTACTTCTTTCAACATTACACAGAAGTAAAGAATAACTATTTTAATACAATGGTCATTCATTCTAACTATTCATTTACCTATTCTCCTTCTAGTCAAGTTGATGACATTGAGCAACCAATCACAAATCTGTCACGAACGCATGGCATAAATTTCGCATTTAAACTAGGCACCACGCGTTAATCCTAAAAGTTTGTTTGTTTTTTTTTTTTATGTTCTTATGTTCTAACTTTTGCCTAGGCCGCCCTTTCGGATTTTCAACCTAGCGAGCTCATTTCTTGCCTAAGTCGCCCTTTCGGGTTTTCAACTTAGCCTCTTTTTTTTTTTTTTAAATCAAAATCATCATTTCAGACATAGAACCTTTTCATTTGATCTTGATTAACAATCCGATTGACAGGCTTCCCTTCCATGGTGATTAATTCAGCGGCACCTTTAGCTAATAGCTTCTGAATTCTGAATGGTCCATGCCAGTTGGGTCTGAATTTCCCACCAGGATGATTCTGGGCTTCATGGTCCAACAATCTGATCAATACTAAATCTCCATTCTTTAAAGCCCTTGGATGTACCCGCTTATTGTAGAAACGAGCAGTCCTTCTTTTTCTCATCTGATCCTGGAATCGGGCATTCAATCTTCTTCCATCTAAAAGTGCCAGATCCTCGTACCTTTTCTTGACCCATTCTTCTTCGGTCAGACCGGCTTCCACAAGAACCTTGAGAGACTTCTTTTCGAGCTCTACAGGTAACACTGCCTCCATCCCATATACAAGTTCAAAAGGAGAAGCTCCATTCATTGACTTGAAGGTAGTGCGATGCCCCCAAAGCGCGAAAGGAAGTTTCTCAGCCCAGCTTCTATACTTTTCACACATCTTGGACAGGATTCTTTTAATTTCCTTATTCGCGGCTTCCACTGCACCATTAGCTTGAGGTTGATAAGGAGAAAAATGATGATGCTCAAATTTATATCTATATAGCAACTGACCAACATCTGCTTGAAAATGAGAGCCATTGTCTGTAACTATGTGATGGGGAACACCATAGCGACAGAAATATTCTGTTCAATGAATTTAGCCACATGTTTGGCGGTCAAGGTCTTGTAGGATTGAGCTTCAATCCACCTAGAAAAGTAGTCTACTGCAACCAAGATATACTAATGACCATTCGATGCTGCTGGCGTGATCTTGCCGATGATGTCTATACCCCATGCTGAAAAAGGCCAAGAAGGAGCTGTCGGATGGAGTTCAACAGCAGGCAAATGACTTTTATTATCATGGTATTGACAGGCTTTACAATGACATACATAATTGAGACAGTCACCTTCCATTTGCACCCAAAAATAGCCTTGCCTCATGATTTTTCTAGCCAAACTCATGCCACTCAATGAGTACCGCAGACTACCTCATGGATTTTCTTCATTATTTCTTCTCCTTCCTTCTTAACTACACATCTTAGCAGCATTTCATCCCAGGCCCTCCTATATAGTTCACCATCGGCCAGGACATAATTCAAAGCCATTTTTCTTAGAATCGACCGGTCTTCCTTTGTTGCATCATCAGAAAAGGTTTCGTCTTTCATGTACTGCAGAATATCTGTAAACCAAGGTTCTTCCTCTGACTCGACCTGGTTCACAAAATGTTCTTCATAACATGGGATATTTGCTGCGGTAATGATGAATGGCTTCTTCGGGACTTTACTCAAATCCTGCCAAGCTAATGCTAAGTTTGCCAAGGCATCCGGAATTCGGTTATGAATTCTTCCTATGTGAGTAAAGGTGATCTTATCAAAGAGTGCTGCCTTCTTCAACAAGTACTCAACATAGGGCTTCAACCTTTCTTCTTCCACTTTCCATGTCTCGTTAGCATGTTCGATAACCAACAACGAATCTCCTATTACCTCGACTTCCTTAGCACCTGATGCAAGAAGAGCCTCCATCCCCATGATACACGCTTCATATTCAGCCGTATTGTTGGTGACCGGAAACAACAATCTTTTGCACATTGTTGTGACCTCGCCATTAGGTGCCTCTATCACGATACCAGCTCCGGCTCTGTTTTTATTGGCTGACCCATCAAAGTACAATTTCCAAGCCCCTGTTTCAACATACAACAAATGTTCATTAGGAAATTCCAATTCCCATGATTCATCATCTGCAATTGGATTCTTTTCCAGGAATTCTGCCACAACTCGACCTTTGACCGTCTTCTTCATGACAAACTCTACATCCACACTGGACATCTGAATTAGCCATTTGGAGAGTCGCCCTTCTAGAGTAGGTGTTTTCTGAAGATGCTTCATAGGATCAATTTTAGAAACGAAAGTGACCCTGAAGGAATCAAAGTAAGGCCTCAATTTCTTTATCGACCATACCACTGCCATACATGTTGCTCCACCAAATTATACTTCTCCTCGATAGGCAGTAATTTCTTGCTGATGTAATAGATGGCCTTTTCTACTCCAGCAGCGTCCGGCTGTGCCAACATAGCTCCAACTCCTGCATCTTCTACAGACAAGTACAGGATCAGAGGCTCTCCCGGTCTGGGCGAACTCAATACTAGTAGGTTCATCAAGTACTTCTTTATATGATCAAAGGCTTTCTGGCAATTCTCGTTCCATCTGACTGGTTGATTCTTCTTAAGCAACTTGAAAATCGGAGTACAAGTGATGGATAACCTAGAAATAAACCTGCTGATATACTAAATTTTTCCCAAGAAGCTCCTCACCTGACGTTCGGTTCTTGGCGATTCCATATCCTGAATGGCTTTTATCTTGTCTGGGTCAATCTCAATCCCGTTAGTTCCTACAACAAAACCCAACAACTTCCCTTTCGTTTCTCCAAATACGCACTTTTTGGGATTGAGTCTTAAGTTGTACTGTTTGACCCGTGCGAAGAACTTTTCCAACATCTCCGTGTGTTCTTCCTGTGTTCTTGTCATGATCACCATATCATCCACATATACCTCCAATCCTTTATGGATCATATCATGAAATAATGTTGTAGTCATTCTCTGATATGTTGCCCCGACGTTTTTCAGTCCGAATGGCATCAACCTATAGCAAAAAGTCCCAAAGTCAATAGTGAAGGCAGTCTTATGCTTGTCGACTAAGGCCATCAAGATTTGGTTGTATCCGGAGAATCCGTCCATGATAGAAAAACATCCCATTCCAACAGCACTGTCAATCAAAACATCTATGTGTGGAAGTGGAAAGTCATCTTTGGGCGAAGCTTTGTTCAGATCCCTGTAGTCAACACAAACTCTTATTCTCCCATCTTTTTTCAGCATAGGGACTAGGTTTGCCAGCCACTCAAGATAATGTACTACCTCTAAGAATCCTGCATCTAACTGTTTCTGGACCTCAGCCTTAATCTTGTCTTGCCACTCTGGTCTGACCCGCCTCCTCTTTTGCTTTACTGGCTTCATGTTCGGATCAGTAGGGATGAAATGTTCTGCGATTGACCTGTCGATCCCTGGCATATCGGCATAGCTCTAGGCAAATACCTCTGAATTCCTCTTGATACATTCTTGGAGATCCTATCTGAGTTCATGCTTAAAGTCCCATCCGATTTCGATTATTTTAGGATCTTCGGTGGTGCTTAGGTTAAATGCAAAATGATGCAATGCATTTATGTCAAATATGCGCGTGGTATAATCAATGCCATGAACGTGACAATCAGGAAAACAAGAAAACAAGTAGTCAAAATTCACTTCCATTGATTGAAATAATAAAGGGAAACCATCCAAATCGTTCTCAAAACAATAATCAGAAAAACAAAAGACAGGATTAATAGCTTGTTCAATACATTCATCACAACTGTCTTTTATAGCTTGAATCACTTCGCCAGCATCTCGAACTTCCTTTGCTTCTGGAGCAGCTTTCTCTTTCTCCTCTTCATGCTCTGTCATCTTCATCACATTCCTCTCTGCTTCTTCAATATCTTCAACTGCTAGTAGTGACTGGAGGATCCTTGCCTTAGCCTTTTGCTCCTGCACCATTCTTGAAGCTTCGTCCCCAATCCCCAGGAAATCTTCAAATTCAGGTATCTTCTGTGACCATTCTGTGCCACTGCCTGTTTGAACCATACCAACCATGAACTATGTGCCTTCTACCAACTGTTCGAAGGAAGGCTCAGGAGATTTGATAAGCTGCTCATCAAAATCTGTCATGAAGATCTCAAGGCCAGGATAGGTCTTTCCTCTGCTCTGAAATTCCCCTAAAGCCTCTGGGACAAAGAAAATCTTATTCAATCCTAGCTCTTTTTGGAGACTGGATTTCCTATTTCTCCTTCTTTCTACTCTCTGAATACCCCAGCCCATGTCGACCTTGTTGTCCGTGTGATGATGGCACAGGTTCAAACCTTCTTTTTAAATCTCTGCCTAGCCCTTTGCTGTATTTCCACTGCATCTTTTTCATCATTTTACGAGAAAAAGGGCTCATTCTGTTAACTGCACTTTTGTTTTCAGTGATCACAGCATCATCAATCACAGCCACCTGAAAACCGGATAAAGGCACGGCCGCCTCTAAACCTTCCACCGCCACTATATTCAGATCTTCTTGTGCATTGATAGTCACCACATCAGTGCCCCAAGGAACTTTGACTTTTCTATGCAATGTGGAAGGGATTGCACCTAGGGGATGAAGCCATGGCCTTCCCAACAGTCGTGCATAGTTAGCCAAAATATCCAAGACGACTACATCTACCCAACTTTCTATAGTCCCCGTCGAAATCTTTGCCCTGAAAGTGCCCCTAGCATTACGCATGGTGTTGTCATATGCTTTAACTACCATGTTAGACGGCTCAAGCTCCGACTCCTCGATCTTAAATTTGGACAACATTTTTAATGGGTATACACACAATGCCGACCCGTCATCCACCATCACATTGCGGGTTTCTCGCCCATTAACAGCAACTTGGATGTACAGAGGCTTGTAGTGATTCCTTCCTTCCAGAGGAAGATCGGAATCAAAGAAGGTTATCTCACCAATCCTGCACTATAACACATTGATCATATCCACGCTCTAGATTCTCGCAAGAACTCTGACAAAGGTCATAGCTTCTAATAAAGATTCTCTGTGCTCCTTCGAGGCTATCAGTAGATCCCACAGTGAGATGTCAGCCCTAGTCCTCTGTAGCTGACTCAATACTGAACTTGCTGTTACACCGCTTGGTATTTTGTTTTGGCTGCTTTCACCCACTTCAGCCGCCTTCTTTTGCACCTTTCCCACTTCATCTTCCTTTTTCTTCTCCTTGGGCTATTCTTGACCCTTATCTGTTGTTTTCTTTCTTATCCCATCGATGACAACTCCTTTCCCCTTAGACTGAGCATTGTTGTCTGGGTTATACACACGACCACTTCGGGTTAAGCTCTGATGCCAACTTCATTTACATCCTCATCACTGCTATAGTACCATTGGTCTTCCTGATCAGCCAAACTTTTTTGAATCGCAAGCTGAACGTGCTCGTCTTCGCTTTCTGGTACTTCACCAACTTGGACTGTGATGCTCTTCTCAATTTCAATTTTCACAGGCCTCCTTTCTTCCTCCTCCTCACTGCTACAGTCATCCCAAATGTTCACCATAGCACACATCCTTTCCTCCCATTCGGCTTCTGCCAATAACAGTTCTTCCGGCAAACCACTCCCAATTGCATTAACTGACCCACCCGTTTGAGACTTGTGGGGTGGATAGTTATACTGGTATTATGGCAATGGATTATTCTTTGTGCTCGACTTATTCCTTTCAGAAGGTTTGGTAATCTTTCCACTATCTATTAGATCCTGTATATCATGCCTCAGCTTGAAGCAGTCATCAGTAGAATGCCCCTTACACTGGTGATACTCGCAGTCCCGATCCATAAACCTACCCCGAACAGGCTTAGCTGGATTAACTGGCAGTTTGGAAAGCACGCCATTCTTAATGCAGGATCTCATGATCGTGCTCAAAGGTCTACCCAAATCGGTGAACTCCCTTCTCACCTTCTCGTTAACAGCTCCAACCGTGTTACTACTCCCTGACTGGTTCGGGATACTATTTCCAGTATTTCTATCAGTGTAGGAGGACCGGTAGTTACCAAACCCTCGATTCTTCTTCTTCTCATCTTTGTAGAGCTCTTCGATATTCAACCCAGCCCTTTGAACTAGAGAAAAGTCAGTGAGAGGTTGGGCCAGCATCCTCTCCTTGAAGAAAGGTAGGAGGCTTTAGACTGAAAATTCTGATCAGCTCTTGGTCCTTTGGCCTTATCTGGACCATGAACAGTTTTGTTCTCCACCTCCTGTAATAATCCGAGAAACTTTCATCCTTTTCCTGCCTCAAGCTCTCTAAGTCACGCAAGCTGAACTCATCACTGTCATCTATTTTGAAGTGCTTGAGAAAAGCGGTCTGTAACTTGACCCAATCTCTCTGTATCACTGTATCCAAGCCATCATACCATCTCCTGTAACTCTTGTGCAGTGTTTGAGGAAATGCCCGTAAGACATCTTCCTCGTTATATCGGTTCATTTGGGAGACCCGTAGGAATTCAGACAGATGGGACCGCGGGTCATTGTCTCCTTCAAATATGGTATGCTTGAAAGTCTTGAATGAAGTGGAACTTGTTGGATGCAAGACATATTCAGCCACGTGGAAATTGGTGACTGGGTCCTTCTCTTTTGCAACAGACATTTTCTCCACTTTATCCCTCAGCTCTGCAAACTGCTTAACTAGATCATTCTCAACTGGGACAGCATTACCAGCAGAAGCCTGATTATCTGAAGTGGGTTCTAGAATTTCCCTTTCCTCAACCATAGGCTGATTGCTTGAAGCAGGAGGAACCTGGTTTTGTGCCCTCTCTTGGGCAAAGGCAACAGCTATTATCTCAGTAATAGTCCTTATCTGGGCTGGAGAGAACTCGGTCTCATTCACAGTGTTGTTAGCCATTTCAACCAAATCTGAATCAGAAACTGAATCCGATGAACTTGAACGAACCACAGGACTAACTGGAGCAGGCTCGGGGATTGGGGACACTCTGACCAAACGTTGACCAGGGCGTCGGTGCCAAGCTCTCGAAGCGATTTCCCAGGATGGATCAATTCTGACTGGTAGATAAAAGTACCTGAGTTAAAGTAGGTCCTGCATGTATGCATGGGAAATAGAAGCACATAGGATGAGGAATGCAGTTCTAATGTGCTAATGATCGGTATGGAAATAAGATCTCGATTTCAACGACTGGACCCAAAATTCGGCATGAATAACACGGCAATAACTTAATTTGTATTCAAACATTTCTGGCATTATCTGTCGTCGACCGTTCTGATACGGATCAAGGGAGCAAGGTGAAGGATTCTCTAGCTCTACCCGTGGGACCAATCACAAGAGCTCGTGCAACCAAGCTATGAGCAGCCTTGAATGCATTTACTCAAGAACAAATCACATTGGAGCTTCAAGATCATAATTATGCAAGATGTGAGATTGAACTTGAAGAAGCACCAAAGCTTGTTATGGTACTTGAGGCGTGCAAAGAGGCTGCCTGTTGATGAAGTTTACATGATTCTATACTTAGGCAAATTCAGGAGTTGTTATTTTATTATGAGCTTAAGTATGGGTTGTGTAAGGCCTCTGGCCCATTTGTCTTGTTTTTGTTTAATTCTTTAATGGACTTAATTAATTAGTGTAAGGTTGGTTGGGCTTATTTTCCAGAGTTGGGCCAACCCTAGATTAGCTAATGTTTAAGTCAGGCTTGTTTTAATTAATTAGTTTGGACTTGTATTTAATTAAGCCCAATTGGGCCACATTAGGTTTAGGCCTGGGCTAACTTAAGTTAATAGCTAAAGTAGGGTTAGCTTAGGTTATTTATATTGCATTGTAAGAGCTGCACGGCAGCCAACATTAATTTGAATCAAAACCAACGTGTTTTCTTTGTTCTTCAAGAACAAACCGTGTTCTTCATCCTTGCATGAATAGAACCGAATTTTCCTTAGTAATTAGGCTTGTGAGTTCTACAAGATTAATTGCGCCAAGAATTTCAGAGTTGTTTTCAAGAGTACTTGAAGGTAAGCTTCTGATTCTTGTTCTAAATTCCTTGTTTTTCTCTCTTCAATTGTACTTGGGGGTTAAAGGGATTGACGGGTACTTCCGTGATTGCATGCTTTCCGCTAGATTTCCTTATTGATTTGCAAGAGTACTTGTTAATTAGCTAGGATCGCATTACGTTCCTTTTGGATTTTTCGGTCGACTATTTTCTCTCAAGTCCCTAATTTTTGCCTTGGAATGAAAGAATTTCCAAGCAGAATATTTTTATTATTTTTCATTTTTGTATCCTTACTTTTTGCCTTGGAACAGATGGTCCCAAGCAGGATCTCGTTTTGTTTTGTTATAAATTCTGTAATCTCTCACTTACTTTCAGATAATGCAAGTCTTTATGGGTTTGGTACTTGATCTATCTAAGATTCTTGACAATATCAAAAGCAAGAAATATTCCTAATCTTGTTTGAAACTTTCACACCCATATTCTTACCTATAAGTTTCCACCTACCCTTGCAGCACACACATTACAATCCAAGACATTAGTACCAATGACAAATCCTCAAGGATACTTGTTCTACCATAATTCTACACAATGCTTCCTGAAAGAAATTTATCAAACAGAAAAAGGAATCTAATCTCCAAGCCTCTCATATAAATAGGTTCGTTGACGACTCCCAATTTTTTGCAAAGAAAATATCAAACAAAAGAATGAATTTAACGACCAAATGATGTTTAAAACTACCCCATATTTTCACAAAGAAATTTAATAGACACATCGTTTAAATCTTAACAAAGTGAGGAATGGAAAAATCTTTGCAACATAGTTTTTCTTGCTTCAAGTTCATTTATGCAAAAACTTCCGTGTGATAGGTAATACACTCCTAACCATTTTGAATTTAACTTCTAAGTTCCAAAGACAAATAAAAGACTTAGGAAGGGATCCTATCTTAATTCAATTTTAGCCCGCGGATCCCATAAAACGCAAGTAAGTATCTCTAAATGTAATGAAATGTCTTCAATCGTTTTGATAAATCTTAACACAACAATCAAGCAAAAGGATGCAATAGCATACCGGTAGTTATAGCAGTAAACCTCTCAAAGCATTCTATAAACAGTAACTTTATTCAGAAGCAGTAGTTTTGAGTGCTTCACATTAATTGATGAAGAAGATAATAGAGAGAAACCTGTTCTGTAAGTGATCTACTATTGCAGCAAGCAATCTTCAGGAATTGCTCTTCAATCTCAAAAACCACATTTTCCCAATGAACAGCATGGTTGTTTTGTGAGATTGAATTCCAAACTCTGGTCCCTTCTACTATCAATCCCTTTGCGATCATTATTTGATGCCTGGAAGAGAAAGCATGTATTTTACTAAAAGGATCAGGCATCCAAACTAATCCCAAAAGTCATGATGGAGGTGTATTGATAGGCAAGAGAATTTTGACCACCTGGCTTAAAATCCCTTTAGATGGGGAAAAGAAAAGGACTGCTCATTGCTCTCTAGCAGTTAGAAGCAAAAAGCAGAGACAAGGAAAGGATACTGAAAATATCATTCACTTCCCTATGTTAATTTAACATATGTTAAACCTTTTAAGTAAGAAGATTGTGCACAACATATCAAAACTGTCATTGATACTAGCGATCTAGCTAGGTAAAGTTGACATTGCATTTTGCAAATTAAAAAATAAAAGAATGCACCACATGCTAGATTCAGGGAATAACACTGACTCAGATGGTTTTCAACACTCATAATTCAAGAGGCTTAGAATTATTAATTAAATATGATCAAATTTGGAATGAGTGAAGCCATAGGGGAATACCTGTGATGGGAACACCCTGAATATAGAGAAATCTCATGTGCAAATCTCAAAAGATCTTCTTCAGAGGCAGAGGCTGCAACCTCCTTCAGCAGAAGAGCCCTATCAGTCAAGCCTCCCAAGCAGTACTTAAAGATAGTCAGGTCCGAAATTGGATAGCCACCACCTGATGCAACTTTGAAATTTAAATTGTTTTCTTCAGTACTCTCTGAATCAGATGCTGAGTTGTCTACTTCTTCAGGGTTGTCTGGACTTTCATCCAACTTTGTCCTAAAAGCATCCTCAACCTAAATAAAAAATTGTGATTCAGCAAGATGCCGATCAAAACAACATTAGCAGTAATGAAAGTAAAGAAAAAGCTCCGACAACCAAAATTAGAGTTTCATGCTAATGAGAACAAATATATTTTCTAACCTATGCAAAATATCATTGTGGTAATGAAGGTAAGATCTGTCCATACTGTATGTAACTGCCATTCTTTTCTTTCTTTTCCATACTGCATCATCCTAAATGATGCAATAGTCCAGTCTCCCTTTCTGACCTCGTTCGTAATGAAGAGTGGAAGAGAATATAAGAGATTTTCTATTTCTGTGTTTAATTGTAGTTTTCTATACACAAGCCTATCTCTAAATAGGAAAGATATAGAAAAGGGAAGAACAACAAATCCTCCCAATTTGAATATACAGAACATTCTAAGATTATATAAGTCAAAGGACCTAAATAGGTAGTATTATGATTTTAAGCATTCATTTGTGAATTGCAATCCCTAACCACAAATTAGGTGACAAAAAACAATCTGCTAGAATCATGTAGCAACCAGGGGAGAAATGAGTTACAAGGAAAAGAGCAAACTTGAAAATAAAGAGATCCAATTGCTACTGGATATGAAAATACAGAAAGTTTTTAATAGCCTTTTCGTAGAAAATACAAACAAAAAGCTTCAGACAATATGAGTGATATTAGATATTCTTAAATCATAGTATAAACAAGATAACAAGTTTAAAAGTGTTCAATCAAGAGGATTAAACTAATATCTTATTGGGTAAGATTCAGCTCAAAAGATATTTTGCTATCGCATCCATTATGGTTATTTCGTACCCCACTTGAGGCACAATGACATAAATCACTATATGCCCTGCACATTTTATTAGCATTTTTATAAGTGGTAGACACAACTTGAGACACATAATGAAACTTGTGAGAAATGTATTAAGCATACAACTATCAAGAGTTTGATATATAAGGTTCTTATGACATAACAAATATGCTTGAGTTGTTTTCATCTTAAAATGCATGCGAATTTGTTGAAATCTTTGAGATTAAAGTAAATATTGTGTTTCCTAGTTTAGGTTTATTCCTAATTAGTGTAAAGATTGTGCTTCCTAGTTTAGGTTTATTCCTATTTAGATTACTTCCTATATTGGAACAATTTTTTGTATATATATAGTGGAGTAGAGGTTGAAAAATATAACACAATTGAAAGAAATAAAACATATTATTTCCTTTAATTTCTACAAAATTAATGAGAATACATGCTTTGTCATGGGGCCTAAGAGGACATCACTTTGCATACTTGAAAAGGAGAATGAACGAAGGTTGAAAAATTCAAGCAGAAAAGCATATGTTCTTGAGGAAGAAAATTCATTAGTAAGGCAAAATATCATAACCAAGCATAACTCAGATTCAGCTATTTAATGAAAAGAGAAGGTTACTTGAATAGCTAAAAAAGATACAAGCCGCATTATATTGTTTACTGATCATTTCATTTTGATATTATGATAACCACAATACTGAGAAGGATAATACCTGATTAGCAGTGCAAGCATGAGAGTTGCATTCTTCATCTGGTTGCTCCAGTGTATAATTATTTTCCTTCCCCAGTTTGACCCGCTTTGATGATGGACTAGGTTTTGTTTCATGGAAGGAACTTTGCTGAAATTCCACTGATCCATTATCCAATCCATGCGGTTGAGGTCCATTGAGAGGATAACTGGCAGAAGTTGGTCTTTTCCATGTAAGAGAGGATGTTCGAGGATTACGACTCCGAGAGATGCAACGAATCGGATGAGAAAATGCTTGAAGGAAATGATATCCCCCAAATTCAGGCAGTTCAAATTTAATGCAGAACAGCCTATTATCACATTTGGATGAAAGCTGAAATTGACAACAAAAAATAAAATTTTTAAATCAACACAAAATTCAAAGCTCTATGCAATGAGGAAATCATGATGCCGTTCCTAAGTGTATTCTTTCTCATTGAATATACAAACACTCATAAGCACACAAGAAATGGATCCGCCACCTTGGCATCTAAACTTTTAATGGCATTGCCTTCAAGAAACAAATATAAGCTGAAAATTACCCTTGACCAGAATTCTTTTGGGTGAAAATAATCTTTAAAGGGAACAATATAGCACACAAAGAAAACATTAACAACCTAAACGAGAGTATAACAATGTTTCTAACAACATGTCTATCTCCAAGGTACAAAACAAAATTTAAGTAAATCCAAGCCTAGGAAACAACTAGATTTATTTAAGCACTGTGGTGACTATGATACCAACTATTTAGAGAACCAATGCCTGGATGGATGTTTATCAAACTCATGAAAATACATAACAAAATTTTTGAAATATGACAGCATGCAAAGTGATTTTTAGGTAGTAGTTGTCTAGGATATAGCATAGCTAATTGAATTCACATTTACACATTAAAGCCACGGAACCCTGCCAGCTGGCTGCATAGAAATTTGATATCCTCATGATAATTGAATACACATACACAGAGAGATATATGGTGAACTTATCCAAATTAGGTTGAGGCGCCTATAGATACATAATAAGAGTGTCACTGTTCTTCAAAGTGACAAAATTGTGGGTTGCAAATATTATCTAACAACATTCTTTCCACACACATATACACAAAGGGGAAGTGGGGGAAGATGAGACGACGGAGCTAAGTGAATAAGCCCAAGTGGAAACGACTAAACAATGTTCCTAAGAATGTGGATAATTAACCAGAAGCTACTTTTCACTACCTGAGATATTTTGAGCTTAAAGGATGCACGGCCATGCAACAATTTACTTGGCCTATCAGAAGAAGCAAATTCAATCCCGTCATAGCTTATCAAAAGTGGAGCTTCAGCATCAGATGTCTTCTCTAAAGGTAAGCCATTGTCCGCATATAAAAGCAGCTACCTAATAAAGCAAGCAATGTGTAGCATAACATGAGATAATCTGCCAAAACTAGTAAGGAAAACACAAAAAATTTCCTATGGAAAACTGAGGGAATCATACCTCCACTTCATTATTTATGGACTGGCTAATTGCATTTGATAAAACAACATCTATAGAAAAAATCCTACGACAAGATGCCTGAAAAACAGAAAATTTCCATGAGAAGAAAGCCTGTAATAACAGCATGGTTTGTACTTAAAAATATAACCCATCAAATGAGAAACATGGAGATAAATTATGAAAATTTGGGGAGGGGCAGCAGGAAATCTAATGCTATGTTTACTTGCAGAAAGTAGTTTTCTGTTTCCTACTTCCACTTTTCATTTTCCATTCGAAAACTAAAAAAAAAAAAAAAAACATTTTTGTCTCCATGTTCTGCTACTTTTAAGTCAATAGGTTGTATTTGTACTTTGACTTAACAAAATGATAGTAGCTTGTAATAAAAATAACATTTACAGCCCATTTGGGACATAAATTAGAAATATAGAATTCATTTGTCAAAAAATAGAACTCATTTATAAATGAATTCTCATGTTTGGAATCGAACAACTTAAAATAGGGAATTCAATTAAATTCCATATATTTATGTTTAAAATAAATCTAGAATTAAATTATTTTTGTCTTTTTTTCCCTAAAATATCCTTAATGTAACAACTTTTTGACATAAGAAACACAAACAAAAAAAAAAACCTTAATATTTATTATCAATATTCAGTTTTCAAAATACAAAAAGAAATTTGGTTGAGAAAAGAGAGAGAAACAAGTAAAAAAGAGAAATCAGAGCAAGTGTGTGAGAGTGAGAGGAAAGAGAAGTGAGAGATAGAGTAGATGAAAGATAGAAAAAGATGAAAAATAAATATTGTGCATAAAATATTTTGTTAGATTTGTGGAATTCATTGGAAATTCCACCTATTTTTGATAAATTTTGTTTAAATTAATATTCAATTTCATAGCATTGAATCATAGAATTGAAATCAACATTTTCTAATGTTCCAAGCATAAAAATACAGTGAACTGTGTAGTTCATGTTTTAAACACAGTGTTAGAACCATAAATTTTTAAGGATTAGTCGTTACTTTAAATTTGGTAATGTAGTTATGCATTAACCAGCACAGCTACGAGCCTAAGCATATTTTGCAAACATACTGCTTTTAATTGATTATTCAGATATAACCTCACAATTTTACTCACAAAAACAAGTAAAATAATGTGTTACAGATTAGGATACCCTTTGCTTTATTGTGCGTATCTAAATCTAGCAAAATAAAGCTTGTTTCTTAGCAATGATATGATAATATTCAAAAGCAGCAAACAGTCCCCATAGAGGCTATTTAGTTATCCTTTATTTAGGGAAGCATAGATAAGAAAAGGAGAACAATAATAAATTGATTATCTTTAATTTTCAATTGGAATGAAACCGCTTATACATACGGGCAGTAGAAGAAAAGAATCTTAAGATCCATGACCAATATGAATTACCAACAATATGAATGACCAATGAATTAGTTCATGCACCTATGGGAGAGCCACATATCACCAGGTTTTGACAACTCTTACTAGATGAAATTTTAGCTAGGTTTCACTAATTAGCAAGGTAAGAAAAAAACAAGCAAGGGAAGCATATCCAGGGGCTTTTTCATACTTTGTTTACAGATAGTTAATTCAGTTGATTTATAACAATGAATATAAATCATGGATTCAATGTCTTCATCAGAAGTGTTTGTGCTTGCTAGTTATTTGTATTTCTTAATTTGGTGGCTCCAACATTTATTAATTTAATTCATCTTGCAATCTTTTGAGCAATGTTTTGCAATAAACATAATGATCCAATTTCGGTTACATGTGGTGAACCTCCACATCAAGTTTAATCCATGATAATACAGTTACAAGTGCAGTAAGAAGATGAGCAAACTTAGATTCCCTTATGATTTATGTTTCCTCAAGAAAGAAATACGTCGAAACTTCTCCTAGGATATAATAAATCAATTCCTAAGAGACAAACAATCTAATATCAAATCATTAGCACATATTTTTCCAAAATATGATTACAAGATAAATTAAAACAGATGAATATAGAGACTTAATAATATGTAACAAAAGTAAGTCTGATACCGATAATAAAGCAGCAATATCTAGGATTGTAGGATGTGACTTCTGATTGATGAGTAAGTTTGTTCATTAATGAGCTTACAAATATGATTTGCTAATGTAAGAGAATATCCAAGTCAATAAAACATGCCAAACACCAATCCAGAATGCATTTTAACTATTGCCCCCCCTTGCAGCTATTCTAAAAGATGTTCAGTTGCTATCTGCAACTCTCACTAACATTAAGCAAAGACTGAAAACCAAATAACTTGGTTCTAGGATCATCTCTGTTAAATTATTCAATCATCTGCATAATCCAAATTATAAAACTCTACTTCAGAATGTAACTTTAATAGTTGTGACATGACCCTTATAAAATGCAACACTGTAAAATGGTTAATAACTGGTTAATAACTTACCTTGCCACCAACAATACTCCAAATGCCATCGTGTCTTCTTCAATCTCAGAGGTCGATGAGTCATTAATGGACAATTGTAAAGGTGGTTCCTGG
Organism: Jatropha curcas; assembly: GCF_041381405.1. Lineage (NCBI taxonomy): Eukaryota > Viridiplantae > Streptophyta > Magnoliopsida > Malpighiales > Euphorbiaceae > Jatropha > Jatropha curcas. The sequence continues at coordinate 8,302,009 of NC_143157.1, read as the reverse complement.
CATTGAATTGCAAATAGGTAATTGTTGAAATCTTTGTGATTCAAAGTAAATATTGTGCTTCCTAGTTTAGGTTTATTCCTAATTAGTGTAAAGATTGTGTTTCCTAGTTTAGGTTTATTCTTATTTAGATTACTTCCTATATTGGAACAATTTTTTGTATATATATAGTGGAGTAGAAGTTGAAATATAACATAATTGAAAGAAAAAAAAATATTCTTTCCTTTAATTTCTACATGGTATTAGAGCCATTGCCGTGAATTTGTCGGCAACGGTTTCAGTTTGCAAAGTGGTCTGAGATACACACAGCACCGCCGGAAGTGGGAGTTGGTCGTCACCGCCCGTCTCAGAAGGAAGAACGACCACTGATCGGCACTCCGTCCAAACCGCATCGCCGTCCGACCACGCTCGTGTGCACACACGCCTCCCGAAGATTCTGACTGTCCTTCACGCGCCGGCACATGTGGCTGTTTCCGGCGAGCTCCGTCGACGATTCTTGTTCCGGCAACCTCAACTCGGTGTGGCGACTCAGACCTACTAGTTCTTCAGCACCAGTTTTGCCTTTTTTAGAATTTTTTTCCTTTTCCACCACTGCTGCTGCCTTTTTTACCACTGCTGCCGTTTAAATTTCTTTTTAAGATATGGTTGACGGAAAGAAGGTAGATATGGTTTTTCACTCAGAGAGCCCCTCATTTCAGTCTAGCCCGGTGAAGTTAGATGGAACAAACTACCTGGCTTGGTCTCGGTCTTGTTTATTATTCATTGAAGCTAGAGATTTGCTGGGATACCTTGATGGTGGAGCAACTAAACCAGTTTCAACAGATCCGGCCTTTAACAATTGGAAATCCGAGAATTCTCTTATTATGTCTTGGTTAATAAATTCCATGCAGCCAACTATTTGCCGAGGATATTTGCTTCTTGATACAGCTAAAAAGATATGGGATGCTGCTTCACAGACGTATTCACAAACTGGAAACTATGCTCAGAGGTATGAATTGCGACAGAAAGTTCATGAAACCAAGCAGGGAGATCTGACTATCGCTCAGTATTTTGCTAAACTTAGTGGGTTATGGCAGGAACTGGATTACTATCAAGACTTTCAAGTAAGATGTACTGATGATGCGACTCAAGTTCAGAAGTTGATTGAAGTAGAACGTGTGTATGATTTTCTGGCTGGCCTAAATAACGAGTATGATCAGATTCGAGTCCAAGTTCTTGGACGAGATCCTTTTCCATCCTTACGACAAGCATACTCATTTGTACAGCAAGAGGAGACTAGGAAGAAAGCTATGGTTCACCGATCTACCATTGACAAAGCAAGGTTGATTGCTAATTTTGCAAGAGAATATATCCAGGCTGCAAAGAGCAGTTCTTCAGATAGAGATCAATTATTTTGTGACTATTGCAGTAAGAACAGGCACACTAAGGAGTTCTGATGGAAATTACATGGATGCCCAACTAAAGGGCGTGGAGGAAAGCGGGTCAGTTCTTCTAGACAACAGGCACACATATTTGATAGTGGAGCTTTATCTGAGGAATCATCTATTGCTGGAAGCTTTTCTAATAAGGAGATTCAGTCCCTGAAACGATTGTTGTCACAGCTTGATTCGTCCTCAACTCAAACTGTAGCCTCTAATTTTGTTAATTCAAGTAATGCTTTCCTTACCTTTCTTGCAAATATTGCAAAGGGTTATAGATTCAAGAGCAAATAAACATACAACAGGCTCTATAAAACATTTCCTCACATATTCTAAGTATCAAGGCACAGACAAAATTCACATTGCGGCTGGCTCCTTAGTACCAATTGCTGTCACAGGTTCTATTGACTGTACTTCCAATATTAAACTCTACTCTGTTCTTCATGTTCCTAGATTTCCTATTAATCCATTATCTGTTAGCTTAATCACAAAAGCATTTAATTGCAAAGTAACTTGTTACCCTACTCATTGTATATTTCACGAACTGAATACGGGGAGAACGATTGGCAGTGGTAGCTTGCACGATGGACTGTATCTATTGGACGACATTTGTCGTTTTTCAAATTATGGTAACAGTCAAGCTTTGTTAGGAACTTCTAAAAATCCTTCCCATGAAGTTATTCAATTGCATAGGAGATTAAGACATCCCTCTTTTTCTGTTTTAGGACGTTTATTTCCCACTTTGTTGTCTTGAGCAGTCGATCTTGACTGGGAGTTACATCAATTTGATGTTAAAAATGCTTTTCTACATGGTGATTTGAAAGAAGAGGTGTATATGGAGATTCCTCCTGGATTTGATGATGACAAAACCAGAGGAAAAGTTTGCAAGCTAAAGAAGTCATTATATGGGCTGAAACAATCACCAAGAGCATGGTTCGAAAGGTTTAGTAAGCTATGCTTTCTTTTGGGTATATTCAGAGCGATGTTGATCATACTTTGTTCATTAAACATCATGAAGGTAATATCACATTGCTTATTGTTTATGTTGATGATATAGTGATGACTGGATATAATGAAGAAGAAATGACTCGCTTGAGAAATTTGTTAGCTAGGGAGTTTGAGATTAAAGATTTGAAAAAGTTGAGATATTTCCTTCGGATAGAAGATGCTAGGTCAGAAAAAGGGATTTTTATTTCTCAGAGAAAGTACATCATTGATCTCTAAAGAAACTAGTATGTTGGGATGTAAACCTGCAGAATCACCTATTGAAATCAATCATAAGCTTCAAGCTGGAGTGGGAAGTTCAATTGATGTTGGCAGGTATCAGAGATTGGTTGGGAGATTGATTTCCCTTGCCCATACTAAACCAGATATTGCCTATGCTATAAGTTTAGTCAGTCAGTACATGCATGACCCTTGGGAGTCTCGCTTAGAAGCAGTGCATCGGATTCTAAGATATTTAAAATCAGCTCCAGGTAGAGGACTTTTATTTTCTAAACATGGCCATTTAACAATAACAGGCTATACAGATGCGGATTGGGCTGGTTCCCTTGATGACGAGATCAACCTCAGGAATCTGTGGCACAAGGAATCTGTGAACTTCTATGGTTGCGCAGATTAATGGAAGAGTTAAAGTTGGTTGAAACAACAAATATATCCTTATTTTGTGATAGTAAAGCAGCCATCAGTATTATGAACAATCCAGTCCAGCATGATCGAACTAAGCTCATAGAGATTGATCGTCACTTTATAAAAGAGAAGATAGTTGAAGGTTTTATAAGTGTCTCCTATATAGCTTCAAAAGAGCAACTAGCTGATGTTTTCACAAAGGGTTTGCATAGCAAGTTATTTCATCCTTTAGTTTGCAAGTTAGGCATGAGTAATATCTATGCACCAATTTGAAGGGGAGTGTTGAAATCTTTGTGATTAAAGTAAATATAGTGTTTCCTATTTTAGGTTTATTCCTAATTAGTGTAAAGATTGTGTTTCCTAATTTAGGTTTATTCCTATTTAGATTACTTCCTATATTGGAACAATTTTTTGTATATATATAGTGGAGAAGAGGTTAAAAAATATAACACATTGAAATAAATAAAACATATTCTTTCCTTTAATTTCTACAGTAATGCACATCCAAATAATAAAAATCATGAAAAATAAAGAAGTAGAACTACCATGGACCTTAAAGTAGTGGTCTTTAATGGATAAACTTAAAGGCAAGACCTCTGCATTGTAGACATAACCTTGCAAACCCTCATTTCCATGAGCACCAATTAATGTTATCTTCCCCAAGCCATTTGAAAAGGAGTCTTTATTGATTGAAGAAGAAAAAGGACATTCTCCTACAATTTCCCCATTAATGTGAAGATGCAAAACGTCAGTGAAAACCTGAGTAAAGAAACAATCATTCAGCATTTGATAATCCTAGGGAGAAATAGAGAAAACAAAATTACTAACAATGCCACAAAATCAAATTAATGGCAAACTGGGTAATGGAGCAAAACCTCTATGTAAATGAACTTCTCAAAAAACAAATTGGAAGAGTTATTGAATTTCTAAAACATACCCCACATCCAACATGAATCCAATTTTCGAGAGGAAACTCATTCTCCATTGATATATGTGGTGCTTCTAACAATGAAGCAGAATTACTAGAATCAAGAGCTTCCTTGTATTCGAGAGGCAATGGAAAAAGCATCATTATCTTCTTTTCGTTCAGACAAAGAAAAGGAGCACTACTGGCAATATCTGAGTGTATCTGCAAACCAAAAGACAGACTTAGATGCAGCCATTCACTTCAAGGACAGGAAAAGAAATAGAATAAAACAAAAACAAACATGTATTGCACTATGAAATAAGCATCAATAATGAATGATGGTGAACAGAAAACATTGGCCAAACACCAACTCCAAGAATATAATCAACAACAAAACAGAAACATTTTATTAATTTTAGCCTAGCCAACTGACTCTGCACACAAAATGCCTTAATCTAAATATCTACCATCTATTGCTATCTGTCAGGTGTTATTGAACAAGGACTACATGGCCATTCAAAAGATACTGAATGATCTTCCGGGTGCAGGCTAAAATGACCACGAAACAAACCCAAATGAATACTTGACCAATAAAATAACAAAATCCCTTCAAAAAAATTGGGAAAAAAAGAATACACAATTTAAACCTGCAACTGACCACAATTCAAGCAACAGCTGAAATGAACTTGGAAATAGCAATAGGTTTGACTATAAAAATTGAGCCTTTGGTACAAACTTTATCATCATACCTAAGTATAATACACAAAGATTGCTTATTTAAACAAAACTTGAAAAAGTGACAACTTTCTCACAACTAATCCCCCAAAAATTAAAAATCAAACAGACCCATCAAAAGCAAAAAAAGTTAAGATGCCCAAAATTGGTACAAGTGATAACTGTAGGTTCTAAAAGCGTCATTAAACTTCAAATTTTAGTTGAATGTCCAAATGCAGAACAATAAGAAAAAAAATTGAATAACAAAGCAAAAGAAGAAAACGCAGTTTCTCATACCTGATTAATGATTATAGCGGGAAATGTAATGACGGAGTTAATGAGAGAAATCCAGAACGAAAAAAAGAAATTCCCGCCTTTTATTTCAACCTCCATTCTAAAATCTTTAAGCAAAGTGTAATCTTTACTGTTAAGCACACTATCACCCATGGTTGCTAGGCTTTTTTATCAAACAACAAAATTTCAAAAACCCCAGAATCCCCTTTCTGCAGCTTAAACTGAAAAATCCATTTACAAAGAAACTAACTTCTGCATACTCAGCTTCTCTTCTATTTCCCTAGTCTTCCTCTCCCTCTTCTATTTCCTTAGTCTTCCTCTCTTTCTATCTTTCCGCCTCTACCTCCCAGAGTTCTTTCTTTCGGAAAGTAGACGGTTGTTTTGTGAGTGAGTTGACAGCGTTAACGGCTGCTTCTATTGCGAGTTCAGTTAAACAAGGAAAGAAGGCATAAATCAGGTGTTACGCAGGATTTTAAAGGAAGTTGGGAACCCCCAATGGTTAGAGGTACATTGATAAAAATAATGTTCTTATAAAACCTATGTATCAGTCAATCTCACAATAAATTAAAACTATTTATAAATATAGTATTTGTATTCTTATTGAGAGAATATTATATATCATTGTATTTTAAAACTATTAGTTTTTTTATGATATACATTATACGTTGACTTTACTCATTATATATTCATTTAATTTTGTTATTGATATAATTGTTAATATATAATAATGAAATGTATTAAAATAATGATATTAGACTCCTAAATAAACTCAAATGAACAAATAATATATGATTCATAATCCTTATCTTAATACAACTACTCGGGATTCGGTATATATACTCAAAGTTTACCCCATTAAGGAATTAATTCACAATTTACTACACCTCAAATTCTAAGAGCATAACAATTGGTGAGATGACATGGAACACACCTTTAACCCTAAAATTTCCCACAGTTTTTTCTCGATTCACATGGCCACCAATCCCACTGAGTGTCTTAACCTTGAAGGCCAAGACAACACCCATGACGAGGCCAACCAACAATCCTTATTTGTCCTTCCATTAACCACTGATCCCTAGGTAGCAGTTGCTCTAGCCCAAGCTTATTCATAATTCACCACTGTGCTGAAACGCCTCTTGCAGAACCCTCAACCTAGCAGCGAGCCAATACCACCTCCTAGGTCGGTGAACCCTCCTCACCAAGAGCATAGCCTACTCCCAACTTTGCCTAAACACGAAAATCACTCAGTTTCTGATCGATACCATGCAGAATCAGAGGTGGACCCTAGTATGACTATCCCTAACAGCCAAAAACTAAGTCGCACCCAACCAATTATGGATTGAGCAAATCTCCGGAATGTTGTCAAGGAGCTAGTTTGGAAGTGTAGAGAGAGAGGAGAAACAGGAGATTATGGACTCTGACAGTACTCACCCTTATCAACTGATATTTTGGCTGCAGCCTTTCCACCAAAGTTCAAGCTTCCTATGTTCCAATTCTTTGGATCTACCGATCTCTAGAGCCATCTAGCAACCTTTCGGATTATGATGTATTTGTAAATTAATTCAGAAGATTTAATATGTAAGTTCTTCCCAACTACCCTAAAAGGGGCAGCCCAAGAGTGGTATTAAACACTGAAGACATGATCCATTCATTCCTTCTCTTAGCTGGCCACAACATTCTGAACCTGTTTCATAATATGTGTACTATCCGGGAAAATATCTTCTGACTTAGTAGATTTAAAAAGAGAGGAGAGAGAGACCATGAGGCAGTATGTATCCAAATTTCAAAGAATGGTAATGTAAGTAGAGAACTTGAATGATGAGATAGTGTGAATACTCAAATTTTGAGGCTCAAAAAGCCTATTTTCCCGGACTGCAAACAGTCCGGCTGGACCGGAGGCCATTCGGAAAGTTCACCGAAAGTATGCCAATATGGTACTTGAAGCGTCCGGAAAATTACGAGGATCGCGGAACTGGTTCCGGAATATTTTTTGGAGGTACAGAACTGCCGAAAAAGCCTTTGGAATGAAAAACTAGCGAGTAGCGAGTGGACAGGATAGGGCGGCAGCGCCCGCCGTCCACGACGGCAGCCCCCGCCCTCCAGCCTGATTTTTCCTATAAATACAGCTCCGAATCGACAGTTTTACCCCCGGTCTGTGTTGACGGACGCTCTCTTCTCTCCTACACTCCTTGCGGTTCTTCTACTGCTTTTCTGCATTTAGTTCAGGCTTTTGTTACCCTGCTGTTGTGATATTTGGTCACTTAATTGAGTTAATTTTAATTAACATTCCCCAAACGAGGAGCTTAATCTGGAATTTTCAAACTGAAGCTAAGAAGCGGCCGCCGATTAACTCAGGTAATAACAAAACTCTGCCCATTTAATTTCAGCATCTTGTGCATAGGAGCCATCCGGTATGGAGCAATGGATATCGGTGCAGTACCCGGCACAACCTCGATAATAAACTCAACACCTCTCGCAGGAGGCAAACTAGACAAATCCTCGGGAAATACATCTGGAAAGTCACACACCGTCGAAATCTCATGGACACTGGGAGATCTCCGCTCAGGCTCAAGTACACAGGCCAAGAATGCCTCACAGCCATGCTGTATCATTCTCCTAGCGGTACTGGCTGAAATAACATTAGAGAGGTAATCCATCCTCTCCCCCACAACTACAATCTCCTCTTCAAACGAAGTTTGAAGCGTAATCCTCTTACGTCTACAATCAAAATTGACCCCATGTCTAGACAGCCAATCCATACCCAATATCACATCGTACTCCCGAAAAGGCAACTCTATCAAATCACCCGGAAATACATACTCATGAATGACTACAGGGCAATCTCTATACACCCGATCAACTACTATACTCTGACCCAAAGGGCTAGTAACCTCAACGCTGTGCTCTAATGTATCAGCATGCATACTACCTACTCTACCCACATGTATGCATATGTATGAATGCGTGGAGCCCGGATCAATCAAACCAAGTACAAAAGTGTCAAAGATAGAGAAGGTACCTGCAATGACGTCCGGCGCATCCCGCTGCTCCCTGGTCCTGATGGCATAAGCCCTCGCCTGTGCTCTAGCCTCTGGTCTCTCCACAGTCTCAGAAACTAGTCTCTCACTCCTAGTACCATATTCCTCACTACGGCTTCTACCTCTGCCTCTCTGAACATGGGGAGCTGGCCTCCCAACCTGGTGAGCTGGACGAGTCACGGTCATAGGACAATCCCTGATCATATGCTCAATGGATCCACATCTAAAGCAAGCTCTCGTAGTGCCCCAACACACCCCAACATGTCTCCTACCACATTGAATGCAAATTGGTAGACCTGGCCATGCAGCACCCCTGCCACTAGCAACAGATGTAGCCGAAGGAGCTGATCTCGTAAATATACCCTGACCAACTGTCTGGCCTAGTCTGACCCCCATCTGCGGTCCGCCTCTAAATCTCTTGCTACTAGAATGGATCCCTGAAGTTTGTCCAGATGTAGCACTCTGAAATCTCTTATACTGACTGCTCTGCTGGGTCCTCTGACCTCTGGCCTGTCTCTCATTCCGAATAATCTCAAGCTCTGAAGCAGCCTCTACTATACTCGTCCAGTTGTGAATACTCAAATTTTGATGCTCAAAAAGCCTGTTTTCCCGGACTGCAAACAGTCCGGCCGGACCGGAGGCCATTTGGAAAGTTCACTGAAAGTATGCCAATATGGTACTTGAAACGTTCGAAAAATTACGAGGATCACGGAACTGGTCCCGGAATATTTTTTGGAGGTACGGAACTCCTGAAAAAGCCGTTGGAATGTAAGACTAGCGAGTGGACAGGATACGGCGGCAGCTGCTGCCCTCCCCGGCGGCAGCGGTCGCCCTCCAGCCCGATTTTTGCCTATAAATACAGCCCTGAGCACTCAGTTTTACTCACTCAGTCTGTGTTGACGGACGCTCCTTCTCCCCTACGCTCATTGCGATTCTTTTACTGCTTTTCTGCATTTAGTATAGGCTTTTAGTATTCTGCTGTTGTGATACTTGGCCACCTAAAATCGAATTAATTTTTAATTAATATTCCCCTAACGAGGAGCTTAATCCGGAATTTTCAAGCTGAAGCTAAGAAGCGATCGCCAATTAACTCAGGTAATAACTAAACCCTGTCTATTTAAGTTTAGCACTTCATGCATTTTTCTCTTCTACTCCTAATTCTACAACCGCATTCACACCATCATCATCATTTTGGCAAATAAACTGCCTTAATTAAATATGATTAAGCTTAAATGCCCGGTTAATTAATAATCGTGGTATTAAAGCCTAAATCCGACAATATTGGCTATAGTATCTTGTCAACTAATGACTAAGGTATAATCGCCTTTATTTCGAACAGTCCGGCTTAAGTCCAATTAATCAATAATTGTGGCTAAATAGCCTTAATTAAACAAGTTTTCTTGGCAATAAATTGCCTATATTGCAATTCAATTGATCACTTTTGGCAAACAAATTGCCTATAAGTAGATTAACCATTTTTAACGACAAATCGCTTAAAACAAAGTCTTGGCAAAATGCCTTGAATTAATCAACCTTTTGGCTAAAAGCCTTAAATCACTCACATTTGGCAAACAAATTGCCTAAATCAACTCGTTTTGACTAAAAGCCTTCAAATAACCAATTTTGGCGACAATCGCCTAAATCACATCGACTTTTGGCAATATTTGCCTAAATCAATCCTTTTAGCTAAAAAGCCTTAAATCAACATTTTTGGCAACAAACGCCTAATCAAATCAATCAATTCTTTGGCAAAATGCCTAAACAAAATGCACAAAGCATACACACACTCATGCATTAAGCATAACCATTCAAAGCCCTTTAAAAAAGGCCTATCGAACTACGTTGACTTTGATCTTCCATTCAAACGAAAGTACGTAGGCACGTTCGGGATTTAACCCCGAGCGGCAAGTCGAAATCACTTGAACATTTCATTGGTCCGATTACATCTTTTAGCTTGCAAAGCATTCATTCATTGGTTAGTTAATCAACATGACATGGTCTCGGGATCCACCTCGGGTTCGCAAACCATGCCTTAAACGTTGGGTTAATTAATCTAGTAATTAGGTTAATTAAAATTGGAGTCAACTTAGGGTTTTTTTCCTAATTTACCCTAAAAAAATTAAACAAGGTGGCGACTCACACATTCACGTGCATTTCTGCCCTTAGTCATATGCATTTGTATGTATATATTTTCGGGGGGAGGGGTTCACAGCTTGGCGACTCTGCTGGGGACATATTGTAATCATTTTGCATAAAGTGGACTACAATTGCTGCATCAACTAACTTGCCCTTCTTTAGGGTATTTTACTATGCTTTGTTTTGCAGGGTACCCTGACACGAATCAAGTATTCTTTCTTTAAGAATACTGGATAAAGAAATTTGGACCTAATTGTAAAGATTAATGAAAACATTTAAATTTGTTGGTTTATTTGCACGATTGAGAATCTTTTTCTCCATTGCATAAAAAACGAATTTCAAATGAATTTCTTCTCTCTCTGTTCAAATTTCTGAGTTTGGATAGCAAGTAGCGCTGATCAGCAGGTCTCCTTGATTATGTCGACGGATAGCCAAAGCGTCCTCCCTGTTACTGCAAACCATCCCTAATCCTTTTGGGGGTGGCCCATGAGCATGCGTACTGTTGGACCCATGCGAAACTCTTTGTTTCACACGTGGTTAGGTATATCTATGCTCAAGGTTCAAGGGTCCCTTAATAAGCCAATTCTCTATTTGTGTCATAGCCTATAGAACCTATCCTTTAGGGCTGTATGCACCCAATGGTGAGAATCATGTCATTAAGACGGATTATGACGTGTTGTTGTGCACATTCACGACATATCATAAACATGGAACAAACATTAAAAAGAACACAAAGTATTCTTTTTAGTCATGCACAGTTGGACAAAGAGTCGATCTACCTCACATCAGCTACACAATACTACCCACTATACCCTAATCCAGCTACCTTTATCCTATCAGGTACCCACTGTTCGAGTGCCTATCCAAGTTCCAGTCACACCTACAGTGCTATCACCAACCTCACCAGCTTCACCAATCTCACCAGTTTCACCAACTTCACCAACTCCAACTACACCAATGACATCACTTACTGACATCCAAAGCCTAGTGGAACAACTGGAAGCCAGAATGGAGGCTAGAATGAATGAGGCATTGGCTGCCCAGAGAACTGCCCTAATAGCTGAGCTAGGTAGTGGTAATGGAAATGGGGCTTCCGCTGGGGGAAGTGGACCTGCTACCTCCAATCAGGGTCTTGCTGCTGAACCGACAAACCCTGCCCTTAACCTGGATGACATGCCCTCCAGAACTGCTTCTGAGCTGAAAGCTCAGAAAATGAGAGAAAAACTAGAATTGCTGGAAAGGTCTATTACTGCCCTTAAGACACACAAGGAAGTAGTGGACATGGACTCCTTGTCCTTATTCCCTGAAGCAAGACTGCCCACAAAGTTCAAAATGCCCAACATGGACAAGTTTGATGGAACCACTTGTCCCAAAACGCACCTGAAAATGTATGTGGGTGCCCTCAACCCGTTCGGACTGAACAACGAGCTCCTTGCTCAGTTGTTTCAACAATCACTCACCGGTGCTGCGTTGAGGTGGTTTGTCAGCCTAGACCAGTCTAAAATGAAGACCTGGAAAGACATCTGCAATGCGTTTAATACGCAATACCACTATAATATGGAGGTGGATGTTACTCGGAGGGAGCTGGAGACCACCAAACAGAAAGAACAATGAACCCTTTTCCTCGTTCCTTACGAGGTGGAGGGCCAAGGCCGCCCAAATGATCAACCGGCCTTCTGAGCAAGAATAGGTAGACATAATTATAAAGAACCTGCTGCCTGTCTACCAGCAACAATTACAAACTCAGTACCTACCGACGTTCCAGTCGCTCATTGCCACTGCTACGAAGGTAGAGGACCTAATTCAAATGAGGCAACTGAAAGAAGACTCGGGAACCTCAAAATATAAGAAGCCTAGCCAAGCCAGCAAAGTCCACGAAGTGGCAAGCATCACCTCCACGAATCCTTTACGTGTGGGGAATATGAGAAATGACAGCCAGTCGAGGAGGACTTACACTGATCTCGGGATGCCAATCCTTTTGGTATTCCGAGAGGCTGTCAAGGCAAACTACATCAAGCCTTTGGAAGCAAGGCCGCCACCCAACACATTACCAAGGAACTACAGAGCTGACGAATACTATGAGTATCATCAGGGTAACGGGAACAAGACTGAAGTGTGCTGGACGCTTAAGAACCGCATCCAAGACTTGGTGGACAACGGTTCAATTATTCCAAGGAATAAGCCAAACATTAGCACTAATCCTTCACCAAATCACGGGATAAATGCTATCGTTGCTGACCAGGAATTGATCGATCCTTTCGAACTATTCCTAGAAATGAATGACATCTGTGTCCTGGAAATATTTGCTGATGCCTGGGATAACAAGCCAGAAGCGATAACTGAACTGGAAGTGGAAGACTTCATGCAGCCCAGTCTCTTTGACGAGGTTGAGGTCATTACAGGAAATGATGAGAATCGAGACCTGCTGAGCCTGATCAAGCCGCACAAAGGGCCTCTCACCAACTGGTACGCCGAGGAGGAGCACGCTGCTAATAAACCCCCTCCCGAGTCAAACCTAGAGTCAAAGTCTATAATCAAGTCCTATACTGAGTCTGAGTCTGACCCCGAGTCTGAAACCGAGTCAGAGTCCAGTTCCAGTCCTGAGTCGTCTGTGTCGGATTTAGAAAATTCAGACTTCAAATTTGATGTAATTTTTGAGGACGATTCCGTCCTAATCAATAAGAGCTTGCAAATTATTGGCTACCCCTCGTGTCTATCTTTCCAAGCATTTCCAAGCAAAAATGATGAAAATCAAATAAATGAAATAAAAAATGAAAAAGAAAAAATAATAATTGGCAAAGAAGAAAATGAACATACATACATTGCATCTGACTGTGTGAACAGGGAACAGTTCATTGAATGCTTGAAGAAGTTTGCCGATTGCTTCATGTGGAAGGCAAGTGACATCACGGGAATTGACCCAGCAATAGCGGTGCACAAGATTCCAGTATACCCTGAGGCTAAGCCGGTAAAACAGAAGCTAAGAAGGCTGAAAACAGAATGGTCCTTGAAAATCAAGGAGGAAGTAGCCAAGCAACTGGAGAATAAGTTCATAGAACCCATTGCCTACCCAACATGGTTAGCAAATATTGTGCCGGTGCCGAAAAAAGATGGCAAAGTCAGAATGTGTGTGGATTACCGGGATTTGAATAAAGCATGTCCGAAGGACGACTTCCCCTTGCCGCATATTGACTTGTTGGTGGACCGAATGGCTGGACACGAGATGGTCTCCTTGACCGATCTTGCTGTCGGATACAATCAAATAATGATGCATTTGCCAGACAAAGAGAAAACAACATTCATCACAGAGTGGGGAACCTACTGCTACAGGGTTATGCCTTTTGGGCTCAAAAATGCCGAGGCAACCTATCAAAGAATGGCAACGACCATCTTCCATGACATGATTCACAAAGAAGTAGAAGTGTTGTGGACGATATGGTTGTTAAATCAAAAACAACTGAAGAACATACAACAGCACTTGAGAAGTTCTTCCTTAGACTTCGAAAGTACAATTTAAAACTCAACCCGGCAAAATGTCTGTTTGGAGCTACATCCAGAGTATTTCTGGGGCATATGGTCAGTCGGAAGGGCATAGAGATTGACCCTTCAAAAGCCAAAGCCATTCTGGAAATGCCAGCACCGAAGACGGAAAAAGAAGTTCGGGGTTTCCTGGGAAAGCTACAGTACATCAGCCGGTTCATTAATCAATTGGCCGATACTTGTGGTCCGATCTTCAAATTACTCAAGAAAGGAGTAGCCTGATATGGATCCATTGGTGCCTCCTAATGGATTCTAGTGGACTTTGCTTGGATGTGGTCTTATCCCTTATTGCTTGTTTTGGTCTAATTAATATGTAAGGGATATGGGCCCATAGTGTTTATTTAAGTTGTTTTGGGTTGATTTTATGATGCATGCAATCTGCCCAATATTAAGTTGTCTATTTTGGGCTAGAAATGATTCTATTTTGTGTGTACTAGTTAGGCCCATGTGTTTTGGCCTTAGGGCAGCCTAGTTAGATACTCTTCTTTAGGGTTATGTTTGTTTGGGGCTTATATATAGCCTCCTTAAGATGTAAAACGGGATTTTTAGCCAACCATTGAATTGAAATCAAAACAAAACGTTTTCTTCTTGTTCTTTCAAGAACAGATTGTGTTCTTCATAGAACCAAAATATCCTTAGTAGTTAAGCTTGTGAGTTCTACAAGATTAATTGCACCAAGAATTTCAGAGTTGTTTTCAAGAGTACTTGAAGGTAAGTTTCTGATTCTTATTCTAAATTCCTTGCTTTCTCTCTTCAAGAGTACTTGGGGGTTAAAGGGATTGTCGGGTACTTCCGAGATTGCATGCTTTCCGCTAGATGTTCCTTGTTGATTTGCAAGAGTACTTGTTAATTGGCTAGGGTCGTATTATCTGGTATCAGAGCACTGTGGTTGTGGATTTCAATCTATCCTAGGGTTAGGGACTTAAAAAAAAAAAAAAAAAAAACCTTTAAATATTGTTCGATCTAGACATTATCTCTTTAGATCTTGTTGGGTCTAGACAATTTCTCATTAGATCTTCTTGGATCTAGAATTTTCTTGTTAAATCTTCTTGAATCTAGTTTTCTCTTTGTATCTTCTTATTGTTTGCATCATTTTCTAGTTACCCTTTGACTAATTTAAGATCTATCTTTGAATATTCTTGTTGTTTGCTTATTTCTTGATAAAAAAAAAAAATCTGGATCTGAATTGGTTGTTAAAGACATTACCTACCTAAAAAAAAAAAAAAAATTGAATTGGGAGACATAAAATCATTGTTGGACAAAGTCATTACCTACCTAAAATTGAATTGGGAGACACAAAAGTCATTGTTGGACTAAGTCATTACCTACCTAAATTGAATTGGGAGACACAAACCATCCACTTATACCTTGTTAAGCCCTTACCCTACCTAAATTGGGTCACATTTATAGGTCAAGTGAGGATATAAATCAAAAACGTTGTGCTACAGTAACTTGCTACAGGAACTCAGAAGCAAACTTGCTACAGTACCTTAAAAAAAAATTTTTTTTTTTGGGTTTTCTTTGTTTGCTTGCTTTGATTGGGTAGAATTAATTAGGTCCATATTTGGTTTGCTTTGTAGCGAACTAAATTCATACACTGTATCCCTAAATCGTCTTTTAAATTCTAGTTTCAATTTCTTGTTTGTGTGCTATCTTTGCTTCATTTAACATTGCTAAAGTGTTATTTGCTTGTTCCTACACTTTAGTTTATTGATTTCTAGCAATACACCTTTCTTATTCTTGTATTGCCATTCAAACATTGTGATTTCTTGATAGAGTTTGTGCATTACTTAATTATATTCTTTGTTTTTCCTAACTTTCTCTTGACTTTTGTAGCAACTTTGGGATTCTGAAGTGCAATTATTCAAGTGGAAAGAGTGGTAAAAGGCTGGAGTGAAACCCACATATTGTAAAAAAGCCAAATAAAGAGAGAAACACGTGAGGGAGTGATAAACTAACCATTTCCTTTAGTTTTGTGTTTGTATTCTATTTCAGGATGTCTGATTCATCTAGAGATAAGAATGACAGCCCTCTTAAAATTGAAGATCCAAATCTACATGCCTTTCTAGATGCTCTCTCTGGAGAGATGGGACGAATCACTAGGTTTATGGAGAGCTTTAATGACAGATTAGAGCTACAAGAACAACAGACGGAAAGACATGACCACAATGCCACAAGGAGGGGTACAACAAGAGCTTGTCCTAGTACTACACCAATTAGATTTCAAACTCCTGAAGATGAGGAAGTTGATAATCCTGATCATTACTTTAGGGATTTGAACAATAAGTTAGGAAGGGTGCAAGGAAGGAAAAGTGTGGATTACCTCAATAGGTATTCAATCACAAAGGATGAGCGGAAGACCATTCTAACACCAGTTTGGTCAAAGGAAGTATATGTAGATCAATGTAAAAATGAAACCATGAGATTTGATGTTATAAAGAAAGAAAAGGAGATTCAAAATAAAATTAGTGAAAATAAACAGAGTGCAAAAAAAGAGAAAGAGGAAAAAGAAAAAGAAAAGAATGTGAGTTTGATAGCTAGGGCAAGTAAGGATACACATGCTTTGTACCACAATCAGCCTATACTTGTACCTTTGTGCAAGGGAGCTTATTTGGCCACTAATGATCTTAACCCATCCTTGCCAAGTGTGTTTGTTGATCTTTTGCAGGACTTTGAACATGCATTTCCAGAAGAGATTGCCCAATCTTCATTTGACGGTAAAGAGGTGGTTCTTGCACCATTGACACCTCAAGAAGTGAATAGTGATCAGAAAAAGTTGTTTGAGAGAGAGAAAGAGGAGTTCACTAATGACTTTCCTGAAGAGTTGCCTAGTGGATTGCCACCTTTGAGAGGGATAGATCATCAAATCGACTTCATTCTTGGCTCCAACATTCCAAATCAACCAGCCAATAGAAGCAATCCAATGGAGACAAAGGAGTTGCAAAGGCATATTCAGGTTGCAGCAACCAATGGAGTTCAATACGATCTAAAAAGGAGAAGAAGAGTAAAGAAAAGGGCATGGATTCTAAGGAAAAGTGGACTGATCCTCGCAAGCAAAAGGATACCTCAACTTTTAACTAAGATTCGAGGACGAATCTTTTTGAGGAAAGGGGGAATGATATGGATCCATTGGTGCCTCCTAATGGATTCTAGTGGACTTTGCTTGGATGTGGTCTTATCCCTTATTGCTTGTTTTGGTCTAATTAATATGTAAGGGATATGGGCCCATAGTGTTTATTTAAGTTGTTTTGGGTTGATTTTATGATGCATGCAATCTGCCCAATATTAAGTTGTCTATTTTGGGCTAGAAATGATTCTATTTTGTGTGTACTAGTTAGGCCCATGTGTTTTGGCCTTAGGGCAGCCTAGTTAGATACTCTTCTTTAGGGTTATGTTTGTTTGGGGCTTATATATAGCCTCCTTAAGATGTAAAACGGGATTTTTAGCCAACCATTGAATTGAAATCAAAACAAAACGTTTTCTTCTTGTTCTTTCAAGAACAGATTGTGTTCTTCATAGAACCAAAATATCCTTAGTAGTTAAGCTTGTGAGTTCTCCAAGATTAATTGCACCAAGAATTTCAGAGTTGTTTTCAAGAGTACTTGAAGGTAAGTTTCTGATTCTTGTTCTAAATTCCTTGCTTTCTCTCTTCAAGAGTACTTGGGGGTTAAAGGGATTGTCGGGTACTTCCGAGATTGCATGCTTTCCGCTAGATGTTCCTTGTTGATTTGCAAGAGTACTTGTTAATTGGCTAGGGTCGTATTATAGCCGTCAAATGGAATGAGGATTGTCAGAAAGCTTTTGACCAAGTCAAGCAATATCTATTATCCCCGCCGGTTTTACAGCCACCAAGGCTAGGAAAACCTTTGCTATTGTACCTATCAGTGACAGAAGAAGCGATGGGTGCAATGCTAGCTCAACAAGCAAAAGATACAAGGGTAGAAAATGCCGTGTATTACCTCAGCAAAAGGATGCTGGACTACGAGCTAAAATACAATAAGATAGAGAAGTTGTGTCTGGCTCTAGTTTGGGCCTGTACAAAGCTGCAGCACTACCTCTCGTCCTACACCACATACGTTATTTCTGAATCGAACCCCTTGAAATTCCTTATGGAGAGGCCGGTTCTTGACAGTAAGATGGCTAAGTGGGTGTCGGTGCTCGCAGCCTATGATTTAAAATTTGTACAACGGAAGGCAGTGAAAGGCGGAGCCTTGGCTGATCAATTAGCAGAATTACCGGTCGAAGACCAAATGCCGGAGGTAGAATTTCCTGATGAAGACTTGTTGAGCTTGGAAAGTGAAGTCTGGGAAATGTACTTCGATGGAGCTTCAAACTACCATGGAAATGGGGTTGGAGTCGTATTAAAAACTGCTTGTGGAGAATACGTCCCAATCGCAGTCAAATTAGATTTCGACTGCACCAACAATGAAGCTGAGTATGAAGCTTGCATAAAGGGGTTAGAAGCAGCCCTGGAAAAGGAAATAAAGGTCCTCAAAGTTTTCGGGGATTCTTATTTAATAGTCTCTCAAGCTCTAAGGAAGTGGAAAATCAAGGAAGAGCGTTTGGTTCCTTACCTACAATGCTTGGATGAATTGGCTCAACAATTTGAGGATTTATCCTTCCACTACTTGCCGCGAGCCAAAAATCAGTTTGCTGATGCTCTGGCTACTTTGGCCTCCATGTTTAATGTAGGGGGAGACCAAGTCATTCGACCTCTGACAGTTCGGCTATAGAAACAGCCAGCACATATCATGAATTCGGTGGATGACAAGTCCTGGTATTGGGATATACAGAATTATCTTCAGAATGAAGCCTACCCGGAGGGATCCACCAAGACTGATCAACGGACATTGAGACAGTTAGCATCCAGATATTTCCTTACTGGGGGAGTTCTGTATAAAAGAAGTTGGAATGGCCTGCACCTAAGGTGCGTTGATGAGGGAAAAGCTCAAACCATCATGGATTCCTTACATAATGGGGAGTCTGGTCCACACATGCACGGGATAGCCTTGGCTCGGAAAATCGTGAACCTGGGTTATTACTGGTCAACCATGAATGCAGATTGCATGAGGCACGCGCAGAAGTGCCATGAGTGTCAAATTTTTACTAAGCTGCAAAGACAGCCTCCGGTCAATTTGAATCCTATTGCTTCACCATGGCCTTTCGCAACTTGGGGCATAGATGTGATCGGAAAGATCCACCCAAAGGCTTCCAATGGTCACCAATTTATCCTGGTTGCTGTTGATTATTTCACTAAGTGGATTGAGGCAACCTCCTATTCGGTCTTGAATGCCAAGAAGGCAGCACAGTTCGTTTGTACTAACATCCTTTGTCGGTACGGAACGCCATTCGAGATCATTACTGATAACGGGTCCCACTTTCAAAGTGAATTTTCTGACCTGCTGAAGCAAAAGAAGATTCAGCATCACAAGTCTTCACCCTATCGTCCACAAACAAATGGGGCTGTAGAGACTGCAAATAAGGCTATAAAAGTCATTTTGCAGAAGACAGTTCAAAAGCATAAAGCTTGGCATGAACAGTTACCGAATGCCCTATGGGGATATAGGACTTCAATCAGAACGCCCACCGGAGCAACTCCGTATTCAAAGACAAGTTTACCAGAGAAGAATGGCACGACATTTTAATAAGAAGGTCAAAGACCGAAAACTGGAAGAAGGTTGTTTGGTCCTGAAGGAAATTAGACAGCCAATCATAGACCCACGTGGGAAGTTTCGTCCTCATTGGGCTGGACCCTATGTGTTGAAGAAAATATTGTCTGGCGGAGCCGTCATTTTGACTGATTTGGATGGTTTGGAATTCACTAATCCATGTAATTTAGATCAGTTAAAAAGATATTTTGTATAATAAGCATTGCATAATGTAAAACGAGCTACATTAGACCTGATTCTCCTCGGAAAAAAGAAATTATGTATCGGAGATATGTAGTCAGCCCTCTTTGGGCGCGGTCTAAGCATTAATAAAAAAATCATTTCATAATTCATTCTTCTTTGCCAAATAAAAAAAAGGAAAGAAAAGAAAAAAAAAGAGAAAAACCCGCTAAGTCGAAAATCCGAAAGGGCAGCTTAGGCAAAAGTCGGGGCCCGCTAAGTTGAAAACCCGAAAAGGGCGGCTTAGGCAAAAATGGGTAGCTCGCTAAGTTGAAAACCAGAAAGGGCGGCTTAGGCAAAAATTAGAGCTTAAATAAATAAAGTTGGAAAATGCTTGGAAAGCTTAAAAGCCAAATGACATTCTCAATTTAAGCAATAAAGTCAAACAATCTGAAGTCAAGCAGAAAGCAAAAGAGTCCAAGAAAAATAAATGAATAATGAAGTCTAAGTCCAAAGCCAAAAAAAAACATACATCCAAAATCCAAAGTCAAAGTCCCGAATAAAAGTCAAAATAAGAACAAAAGTCCAAAAGCCTGTAAAAGTCTAGGTATCCCGTCGCCTCCACGGGGCAACATCCTCCGAGTCATCCCTAGCTGCCGAACTCTCTCCAACCTCGCCTGTCCGAGGAGCCAACACAATCTCCTCATCAGTCCCAACCTCATCATCAGCGTCAGCCTGAGCCCAACCTTCAAGTGCACTCAGCAGTGCGTTCCTCCTTGGCCTTTCAACCGGCCAGACAACGACAATGAACCAGGTCCGATACTCAAGAGAAGTCTGAACACCGGCAGGATTAGGTAAAGGCCTAAAAGGTAAACCCGAGTATGGCAGAAGCTAACCTGGATGAAGCGGGTAATGTCATACTAGGAAACGTACCACAGTACCTCATCTGGGCCCAGCTCAATCAGCCACTAGGTCCATGCATCAGCAGATGGATGAGTGATCAAGATCCTTCGCATACTATACTGAGAGGGGTTGTAAGGTAAAAAAGTGGGAGCAGCAACCACTTGGAGGTGGTCCTTCAACCAAACCTGAGTAATGGATCCTTTCTATTACAAAGGAATGAACCAAAAGAAAGAAGAGACAATATGCAATAGAAGATAGACCATACCTCCCCAAATTGATCTTTTCTACCTTGGAGAGACTCTTAGTCTAATTGTGCATGCTAATAAAACAGTAAGTACAGACAACAACAGAAAAGCTTAGCAATTTGGCCACAAAGGCCCAGAAGTTCACATTTTGGCCCCTAAGGCCCAAAGATTCTCAATTTGGCCCCAAAGGCCCAAAAATACCCAATTTGGCCACAAAGGCCCAAAAATGCCCAATTTGGCCACAAAGGCCCAGAAGTTCACATTTTGGCCCCTAAGGCCCAAAAATTCCCAATTTGGCCCCAAAGGCCCAAAAATGCCCAATTTGGCCACAAAGGCCCAGAAGTTCACATTTTGGCCCCTAAAGCCCAAAAATTCCCAATTTGGCCCCAAAGGCCCAGAAGTTCACATTTTGGCCCGTAAGGCCCAAAAATTTGGCACCAAAGGCCCAAAAATGCCCAATTTGGCCACAAAGGCCCAGAAGTTCACATTTTGGCCTCTAAGGCCCAAAAATTCTCAATTTGGCCCCAAAGGCCCAAAAATACCCAATTTGGTCACAAAGGCCCAAAAGTTCACATTTTGGCCCCAAAGGCCCAAAAATACCCAATTTGGCCACAAAGGCCCAGAAGTTCACATTTTGGCCCATAAGGCCTAAAAATTCCCAATTTGGCCCCAAAGGCCCAAAAATGCCCAATTTGGCCACAGAGGCCCAGAAGTTCACATTTTTAGCCCCAAAGGCCCAAAAATTCTCAATTTGGCCCCAAAGGCCCAAAAATTCTCAATTTGGCCCCAGAGGCCCAAAAATACCCAATTTGACCACAAAGGCCCAAAAAAAATTTTCACAT
Source organism: Jatropha curcas (assembly GCF_041381405.1). Taxonomy (NCBI): domain Eukaryota; kingdom Viridiplantae; phylum Streptophyta; class Magnoliopsida; order Malpighiales; family Euphorbiaceae; genus Jatropha; species Jatropha curcas. The sequence continues at coordinate 8,280,518 of NC_143157.1, read as the reverse complement.
TTTGGCCCCTAAGGCCCAAAAATTCCCAATTTGGCCACAGAGGCCCAGAAGTTCACATTTTGGCCCCTGAGGCCCAAAATTCCCAATTTGGTCCCAAAGGCCCAAAAGTGCCCAATTTGGCCACGAAGGCCAAAAGGCGGGTCTTCTGGACGCGTCCAATTTTTGCCCTCAAAATTTATTTTTCAGACAACCACCGACGCCCATAAATCATTTTTATGGTTGCCGGTGGGGGGCAACTGTGAATACTGAAATTTTGAGGCTCAAAAAGCCTGTTTTCCCGGACTGCAAACAGTCCGGCCGGACCGGAGGCCATTCCGAAAGTTCACCGAAAGTATGCCAATATGGTACTTGAAACGTCCAAAAAATTACGAGGATCACGGAACTGGTCCCGGAATATTTTTTGGAGGTACGAAACTCCCGAAAAAGCCGTCGGAACGTAAGACTAGCGAGTGGACAGGATACGGCGGCAGCCGCCGCCCTCCAGCCCGATTTTTGCCTATAAATACATCCCCGAGCACTCATTTTTATTCACTCAGTCTGTGTTGACGGACGCTCCTTCTCCCCTACGCTCCTTGCGATTCTTTTACTGCTTTTTTGCATTTAGTATAGGCTTTTAGTATTCTGCTGTTGTGATACTTGGCCACCTAAAATCGAATTAATTTTTAATTAATATTCCCCTAACGAGAAGCTTAATCCTGAGTTTTCAAGCTGAAGCTAAGAAGCGGTCGCCAATTAACTCAGGTAATAACTAAACCCTGTCTATTTAATTTTAGCACTTCATGCATTTTTCTCTTCTACTCCTAATTCTACAACCGCATTCACACCATCATCATCATTTTGGCAAATAAACTGCCTTAATTAAATATGATTAAGTTTAAATGCCTGGTTAATTAATAATCGTGGTATTAAAGCCTAAATCCGACAATATTGGCTAAAGTATCTGGTCAACTAATGACTAAGGTATAATCGCCTTTATTTCGAACAGTCCGGCTTAAGTCCAATTAATCAATAATTGTGGCTAAATAGCCTTAATTAAACACATTTTCTTGGCAATAAATTGCCTATATTGCAATTCAATTGATCACTTTTGGCAAACAAATTGCCTATAAGTAGATTAACCATTTTTAGCGACAAATCGCTTAAAACAAAGTCTTGGCAAAATGCCTTGAATTAATCAACCTTTTGGCTAAAAGCCTTAAATCACTCACATTTGGCAAACAAATTGCCTAAATCAACTCGTTTTGGCTAAAAGCCTTCAAATAACTAATTTTGGCGACAATCGCCTAAATCACATCGACTTTTGGCAATATTTGCCTAAATCAATCCTTTTGGCTAAAAAGCCTTAAATCAACATTTTTGGCAACAAACGCCTAATCAAATCAATCAATTCTTTGGCAAAATGCCTAAACAAAATGCACAAAGCATACACACACTCATGCATTAAGCATACCCATTCAAAGCCCTTTAAAAAAGGCCTATCGAACTACGTTGACTTTGATCTTCCATTCAAACGGAAGTACGTAGGCACGTTCGGGATTTAACCCCGAGCGGCAAGTCGAAATCACTTGAACATTTCATTGGTCCGATTACATCTTTTACCTTGCAAAGCATTCATTCATTGGTTAGTTAATCAACATGACATGGTCTCGGGATCCACCTCGGGTTCGCAAACCATGCCTTAAACGTTGGGTTAATTAATCTAGTAATTAGGTTAATTAAAATTGGAGTCAACTTAGGGTTTTTTCCTAGTTTACCCTAAAAAAATTAAACAAGGTGGCGACTCACACATTCACGTGCATTTCTGCCCTTAGTCATATGCATTTGTATGTATATATTTTCGGGGGGAGGGGTTCACACCTGTAACCCCTTCCAGAACCGCTTACACATATCTGCCTCAGTAGGGACCAACGTTGAAGCATACCTACTCAACCGCATAAACTCCCGCTTATACTCGGAGACAGTCATCCGTCCCTATCTAAGCTTAAGGAACTCTGCTATCCTCTGATCCGTATATAGCTCCCCCACATACTTCTCCTGAAACTTAGAGAGAAAGAAATCCCAAGTAATATCCTCGGCTCTCACTGTCTTAACCATAGACACCCACCATAGGTAAGCCTCTTCCTTCAGCAAGGAAACAGCACAGATCAATCTATCTAGAGGAGTACACTGCATCTGGTCCAAGACCCTCTCTGTAGCTCAGAGCCAGAATTCTGTTGCAGAAGGATCATCATCTCTCCGACCCATAAAATCCTCAACACGATACTTTCTCAGTCTCTCTACTGGGGAATGGACTGGAACAGGGGCCGGTGCGACTGGAGCCTGGGGAACAGCTCTGGCAGCCTGCCTCAATGCAGCTACCAACTGTTGTACCAAATCACCCTGATTAGGCCCCGCAGTAGCCTGCCCTACAGCCGAGGCGCGCTCTGCATCGGAATCCAGAATGCCATCAGCGACACCATTGGCTGGTGTACCACCCTCTAACATAGCACCCTCTGGAGGGGCATAACTGTCCACCTTCTCATCCGGTAGGTGATGAGACATCACTAAATACCTACAAAGACCAGTAGATTCGCATAAGAGAGAGATTCCCAAAACAGACTAATATGGCATGTATTTAACCTTATATCATTACTCCAAATCGGATAAACTCTCATACCAAATCATATATCCTAGAATTGTCTAAACCTATGCTCTGATACCACAAAATGTAACACCCACCGGCCAATCCCGGAGAACCAGATGGCGGATGCCACAATCGGTGTCGAAGCACCGTCTTATGTCACTTATTAAAGCTAGATCACAAATTAGAAGTGGTTAGATTTTCATAAGGAGGCAAGTAATTAACATTGTTTAAAAATTAAAAAAAAAATATATTGAAGGAAATTCCTACAAAAATTTCGCAAGGGTTTCCCCTAAAAATTAACTTGCTACACAAAGAAAATATACACACTTCCAATTTTCTCCAAACCCCAAAACTCCAATTCAACACAACATACCACAAGCACTTCTAAATATCATCATACACCAAAAATATAATAAGATGTTATTTCCTTAAATAATAATAACTCTTAATACATTCTAGACTTAGTATATACAACCTCCACAACACAATATTTATATACTTGCCAAAAATCACCATTTACAAAATATCCTACCCAAAAGGTGATATCTACTCGATGCTACTCCTTTGGTCTTGCAGAACACCCTCCGCTCCTAACCTGCACGTGATAAAAATCAACGCGCTGACTGGAAGACTCAGTGGTGCTAAAAAACCAACAATTAAAATAACAAGAATAGCCAAGGCAAGTCTCACAAATGCTTTAAATTACTTAACTATATAAATACCGAAATCGCATTCATTTAATTCAAATACTTTGAAAGCAATAAGACGATTATAAATACAAATCTGTCTTCATTCTTTTATAGCAAAAGTAAATTTCATTCTTTAGTTAAGGCTCGTACTCATGCAGAATGAACATAAGCAGATTTGATCATGACCTATGTTAGCGCCACCCCCATCACACAATCGTGGTCTATGAAAGCACCACCCCATCACACAAATAAGCGCGTCTGCCTATTTATAAGGGCTGATAACCCTAGCATATGATCATAGCTTCACATAACAAAATCAATCTCATCATACAACATTTCAATCATGCATAGTAGAGCCCAAATCAAAATCATTCTTTCACAAAGCAATAATTCTTAATCAAAAACTCTTCATTTCTTAATACCCATCATTTCAAAATTCTTACTCAAAACACTATAGATATATATACGTAATATAGTATAAAAGTACATAAATCAAGAACTTTTCAGCATTTTCATAAACTTGACCTTTGCTATGTTTTTAAAACATAACTTGAGTTATGGGCCTCAAAATTGAATGAAAGCAGATTCATGAGAAAGCTAAGACAAAATTTTACAAATGTTATGAAGGGACTACAGCCCAGATCAATCGGTAAGATAGCAAACAAAAACTAGGAACACAAACTAACAGATCAGACCTGATTCAGCAGAACCAAGTCCAATGTTTATTGAATTCCTATTTAAAAAAACACTCAAATTAAACCAATCCAGAACGATAGAAGTCTCAAGACACAAGGCAACAACTTTTATGAAGAACTCAGAACCTAATCTTGTCATTATAGTGGTCAAAATGGGCACTCAATTTAGTAATGCATATGGCCCGACACAATAGAGTCAGTTTGGGTGTTTCAGCCATAAGTTGAGCTATATATCTCCAAATTGGACACAAGAGGATGGGTTGGAAAGCTAAAAAGTAGATATACAACTTTTATGAAGAACATAAGACATTATATTGCCATTTGAGTGGTCAAAATGGACAATTATTTCGGATATACAGGTAAGACACCATAACAGAACCAGTTTTGGTATTTAAATCATAAGTTGAGCTAAAAGTATTGGAATTAGACATAAGAATATGTTTTGGAAAGATGAGAAATAGAGCTACAACTTTCATGAAGAAGTCAGAAACATATGGAAAGTATAAAGGGGTCGAAAATGAGTTCCAATCCCACTTCAGAACATATCTAACATTAAAATTCATCAATTTAACCAAAACATACAAAGTTCCCAAAATATATTCAAAAACCTAACCATGTACAAACAACTTAAACAAGTGAAAGGGAAAGAGAATATGATTGCACTAACCTTATTAACAAGCTTGAATAAGCTTGGAAAGCCTTACTCCTTGGCTTTCTCTTTACCTTTTGAGGATGGTTCTCCAACCTCTTCAAAATATGAGAAATCAACATTAAAAGCAAAACTTGACTAAAGAAATAGTTGGATCATGATTTAATGCATCAATAACATGTCTAAACCATGAATTCTACTTATTAATTCACAAAACTCAAAAACCACAACTTACTTGCTTCAATGGTAACTTCACTTCTCTTTGCTTTTAATCACCAATCTCAACTTCTACTACTTAATTCTTAAGAATTAAGTACTATTTCATGGTTTAATTATGTAGCTTGGTGGTAATGTGGATGTAAGAAAATGAAGAAAATGAAAGAAGAGAAAGAAGAGGAAAATGGCGTGGAGAAGGAGAAGAGAAGAAAGAAAAAAGTGTTGTGGTGATAACTTTAAGGTGACAAAGTCAAATTTGACTTCCTAATTTCATGCCAAATGTGTGGCTAAGATGAAGTCCTAAGTAATCTCATCCAAAGGCTCTAAATATTCCTTAAATAATTATCTTCTACTTATTATTTAACTCCACCAATTAATTAAATTAACTCCACTAAAATAATTCCTCATTTATTTCTTAATATACCACACTAGAAATATTATGCATTTAATACATAAACTCTCCAATAATATTCATGAAATATTTTCTACCCGCCTAAATCATGCAAACATGCTCCAAAAATAGTAAATAAAATATAAAATATGCATAGTAATTTTTCCGGACTAAAATAATACCAAGTCCCGGACCGATGTACTATTCACAGACCGGTAAATCACTATTACCGACACTAAAAGAAAATCAGTCTGTTACAGAGCATTGCCAATGCAAAGCTGGCAGAGATAGAGTAGCGGCCGAAGAAACTTCGATAGTAGGATTGCCCTTTAGATTAGCACAACTTTGTTGGCTCTGATAGTTGTATCAGTACATTTTGGGTTGGTGACGCCCTAGTTTAGGCACGAAACATATCTATTGTAGGGCCTGTTATCCCATTTATTTCTATGGGACTCTCCATCTACCCTTGCATGTCTGCTTTGCTTACTTTATTTATCTGCACTGGATGCTTGAAACATAGTTGCAATGAGCTGCTTGTCTTGTGTAAGTTTGCATTGAATGCCTGTTTGTATGAACTTTCTAATTCAAGAACTACACTGACTGCCTAATCTAGATTTTTCTCTGAATTGTATTGAAAATTGCACTGAATTGTCTTCTTTAAGCTTTACACTGATTACCTATTCACGCTGTCTAATTTGAAAAATTGCACTGACTACTTGATTTGCACTAAGTTGAAATCAAAAACTACGCTGAGTGCTTGATTTTGTATTTTGCACTTTATTGTACTGATCTTTGCATTGATTGCTTGTTTTGCAACTGCGCTAATTTACACTGGAGATTGCATTGATTGTCTGTCTCTATTTTACAATGATGACCTGTCTCAACTGTCTGAGTTTTGCATTGATTGCCTGATTTCAAAACTGTACCGACATATATTGTAGATTGCACTAATTGCCTGTTTTTATTTTGACTGACTGCCCGTCTTAAGTGTCTGAGTTTTGCACTAATTGCCTAATTTTAAAACTGTACTAACATATACTGGAGATCGCGTTGATTGCCCATTTTGCATGAGTTTGCACTAAATGCCTAAATTAAATTTTCTTCTTCGGTTCCATCTTGAGAATCATGGTTACTTGAATAGAATATTTATGCATGATACATGAGTATCATTCTAGATTGGCTGGCTCAACCTCTGAGAGAGTGCTTTCAGAGAATTCAAGACGGTTTGCCAAAAAAACATTTTGAAAGTTATACCGATTTTTGTGCAAAAAATAATAACCTTGTGGCCTAAAAATACTGACTTTTGAGTAGAATGATCAACTTTTCGGAGAAAGAAGGCGTTTCCAATGTTTTAGAAAGAAAAGAAAATTTTCAAAAAAGGGGCAATAGGTACCGAGGTGCCTTGGGAGTGCACCGAATTCCTTTAAAACGGTACCATTTTGGTACCAACCGTTAGACCAAATCCATACTGAAGTAGAGCTTATCCGGTGCCGATCTTGGGCAGATTGGTACTGGCGTGTTTCCAAAGGCAGGCAGCTGAAACCTATAAATACCTCATTTATGGCCTCAAAACGGTGTCGTTTTGCACTTCGGAGCTCGATTTTTCTGATTTTTCAAGCACTCTGCCAAAAAATGGAGCCGTTTATCAGTTATGACATGCAAAGATGGACCAAGAAGTTGGAAAAGGTCGAGAAGATTAATTTGAGTCAGTATAGTATGGTTTCTTTGTTAACTCTAAGAGGCTTGCTGGTTGACCTGGCTTTCTTAGACACATCTTTACACTTTTGGGATCCACAGGCTCATGTGATTCAGTTCGGGACACATTACGAGGAGATGTGTTCGGCATATGAGGAGTTTGTGGCACTATTGGGTAGTGATTTTGAGAGAGCTCCGGTGGCTGCACGGACTGAGACATGGTTCTTTAAGAGCTTCATAAGGATGTTAGGCTTGTCTGTCGTAAAGGTTAGGGAGTTGGTGGTAGGTGACCGAGTTGATCTGGCCGGGCTCATTGGGCACTATTTGGATCCACTCGACTTTGTGGTTTTAAAGCATCAAAGGTTCAGGACCCGAGCTCTAGTCTTTTATTTGGTGAGCACCTGCATACTAATTGGTTCAGTTGGCTAGGGTGACCTGAGGGTGGCTGACTTGATCTTCCAGATGGAGCGATGAGCTAGGGTAGCTAGCATGGGTTTAAAGGAGACCATCTGAGCCTCAACCAAACTTACAGAGTGGATGGGTTTGGTCAGCTAGCCCGATCCTGTTTTCGTTCCGCCCCTGAGTGACCCGAAAAACGTCACTTTTTGTTTTATTTGAAAAGTGATTTTATTATGAAAAGTGGTGACAAAACATTTTATTGGATACGATGCAGATAAATCGGTCTTATAAAACATTTTTGAGTCGCCACCCATTATTTCGGCAATGGGACCGTTTCCAATTTTATAACAAGATGACTCCATTTTAAACCCGACTTTATTAAAGGCCAAATTATCTAGAAAACTGGTCAGGCGCACCAATGCGGTTCTGGGTAAGGGAATTGGGTACGCCGGCCCGTTGGAAGCCGACGCCGGGAAAAACCAGCCTCTTTTAACTTACGATTTCTAATTTATTTTAGTTAGAAAAGCCAAATTATTTATTTATTTAAACCCAACCCGAATGAATTGAACCGAGTTCTTATATGGAAAATTAATTAATCGTCCCAATCAAATCCAATCATTGCATCCATAATCATCCAAATCATCCAAACCAAAGCAATTAAATCAAATAAATAAAAGATCCGCTCTTGCCTTATGGTTCAAGGCGGGCTACAAACTGAACCTAAAAATACATTCTACCCGAATAAAAATTTGAATCCAAAAACCGAAAACCCAAAATCATGCATAATTACACTTTAATATTCTAAACTTAATTAAATTACAATCTGTTCATAATTGGTCATTTTCGGATTTATTGGAAAAATTAAACTTTATTTTGTACAAAATTTATTATTTTTTGAAAGGACAAAAATCATTTCTGGAACCATAGAACAGTCGCGTCACGCAGCTGTTCTTTGGAAGAACAGTTGCGTGACGGATCCGATAGCCGCGTGACGCAGCTCTTCTGGGTAAGGAAACAAAATTTTGGACATGAACATATTGACGCGTGTCTTTATGCCCCCATCTAACCCAATGATGATACGAGGACGCGGAATGAGGGATCACGGTTATCCAAAAGTCTTTAATCCAAGGGTTTAGTTTAGACCAATTCAAGGGTGTCTGATTTGCATTAGAGTTGCGTCACGCAGCTATTAGGTGCGTGACGGCACTGGCAGTTGCGTCACGCAACTCCAATCAACATGACGTCACCCTGAATGCCAACATAATTGTTTTACATTCTGTTTGGATACGTGGCAACGGTCCAGAAAGTGAGCTGCGTCACGCAGCTATCGGGTCCGTCATGCAGCCGTCAGTTGCGTGACGCAGCTATCCCCTGTTGCGCTACCCATATAAATACTGCGTTTTTATCTTATTCGGGGAAGAATTTTTAGGGCACAAAAATATATACTTGCGGCTGGGTTTTTCTGCAAAGACTCTTCTGAGTTACCTTGAAGAAAAACAGCCTCTAGAGATTAATTAAGTTAAAACGAAAATCATAAAAAAAGAGAAAAAAAGGAGAGAAAAACAAGAAAGAAGGAGGTAGGTGTTGAAACCTGGTGATCAAAGGCTTCTGGGACCTTGAAATCTCATTCTTTAAGACGTTCAGATTGTTTACAATCCTCAATCTGAGGGTTAGGTAATTATCTAAAACTTTTCTTGATATTTTTAGTTGTTTATTATTATTTGTTTTTTTGGTGTTTTAGTAGTGTGACCTTAATTAAACGGCATTCTGCCCATTCTTGGATGTTTCTGGGTTGTAGTAAAACATGTTTTAATAAAAGGAAAACAAAAAAAAAAGGTTGTTTGAAAGGTAGATACGGACCAGAGTAGTTGCGTCATGCAGCTATAAGGTGCGTGACAGAACTGTTCGTATTTATGATTTTATTTCACTTTTATTTTCTGTTTAGTACTATGTTTGAGATAAACGATTGATGGGTCTGAAAGTTTGCCCAAATCATGAACAGCTGCGTCATGCAACCGTTAGATCCGTCACGCAACTGTTCTTCCATAGAACAGCTGCGTGACGCGACTGTTCTAACGTTCCAGAAAAGATTTTGTTCTTTCTAAAAAATAATAATAATAATTTTGTGCAATTAAATAAATATTCGATTCTTTTAATAATTCAAGAGACAACCAATTGTGGGTAGATTGCGGTTTAATCAAGTCTAGTATGTTAATATATTGTTACGCATGATTTCATTTTTTTAGGGTTTCTTGGATTTAAATTGGGTAGAATGTATTTTAGGTTCGGTTTGTGGCCCGCCTTTAACCATAAGGCAAGAGCAGGTCTTTTGTTTACTTTGACTTAACTGCTGTGGGTTGAATGGTTGGTGTGATTTGAATGATTATGAATGCAATGATTGAACTTATTTGGGATGATTGAATAATTTTCCATATAGGAACTCGGTTCGATTCAGTCGGGTTGGGTTTGAGTAAATAATTTGGCTTTTCTAAATTAAAATAAATTAGAAATTGTAGGTAAAAAGAGGCCGGTTTTCCAGGCGTCGGCTTCCAACGGGCCGACGTATCCAATTCCCTTATCCAGAATCGCACTCGGTGCGCCTGACCAGTTCTCTAAATTGACCTTAAATAAAAATGGGTTTTAAATGAAGTCACTTTTAAAATTGGAAATGGTCCCATTGCCGTAAAAATGGGTGGCGACTCAAAATATTTTATAAGACCGATTTATCGGCATCGTACCTAAAAGGTTTTGTCACTACTGTTCTTAATAAAGATCACTCTTTTCCAAATCCAAACTAAAATTGAGCATTTTTTGTATCGCTCGGGGGCGGTGCGAAAACAGAACAGTTCCGTCACGCATCTGCCTGATCCGTTACGGATCTGATGGCTGCGTGACACAACTGCTCTGGTCCGAGCTCTGTTTAAAATTATTTGTTTAAAGCGTTTTTTATTTAAATATATTTTAAGACAACCTCGAATGACAAAAAACGAACAGAATACAATCTAATTAAGATTAAACTGCTAAAACAATAATAAAATAAATAATCAATGAATAAAAGTATCAAAAAGTGTAAAGGAATTACCTAATCCTCAGATTGAGGATTGTAAACGGCTTAATGAACGATGGTTAAGGCGACCTAGAAGCTTCGTCAACAAGGATTTAAATGTTCACTCTTTTCTCTCTTAATTTTCTCTTTTTTTTTTGGTTTGATTCACCTAAAATTGATATCTAATGGCAATTCTCCTTCAAACGAACTTAAAAGAGCTTCTGGAGGAGAATGTAGCCGCACAATATGTTTTTAGGGTTTTCAAAGCGTTCTCCAAAAGTTGTCTCAAACGTGAGAAAAAGATCTATTTATAAAAGTAGGGCAACAGAGCAAAGCTGCGTCACACAACTCGCGGCTGCGTGATGGACCCGATAGCTGCGTGACGCAGCTTTCTTTCGGACCACAGCCACGTGTGGCATGTCGTCATATTGGTGACGTCATACAAATCGGAGCTTTGTGACGCAGCTAATGGTGCCGTCACGCAACTGATAGCTGCGTGACGCAGCTCTTACGCAACCAAATACTTAAAATCAATTTTATTAAAATCCTTGGATTAAAAGACTTCTAGATAGCATTAACCTTTCATTCCACACCCTCATATCATCATTGGATCAGGCGGGGGCATAAAGACATGCGTCAACAGTTTGCCCCCCCACTTTATCATTAATTGTGTAAACGATTAATGTTAAAGTGATCTACTGACGCGCCTTCAATCTCTGAATGAAGGTCTTGATCATCTCCAAAGCTCGGTTTGATTGGCTTTGAAGTCCCTCCGAAGCTCGATTTGATTGGTTCGAAGGATTTTGTTGTGATTGCCCTGATTAGTCTGATCGGCTTTGTTGTTCACCTCCTCAGCTCAGTCTGATCGGCTTTGGAGGGTTTGGTATTGAGATTGTCTTGATCAGCTTCGTAATACACCATCATTGCTCGGTGGGACCAAACGGCTTCGTGAAATCATCACCGGTTGACCTGAGAATATTTTCAAGAGAAAAGAGCAATTTCTGTGTACAAACAGATCTCGCCTTTGTTAGATGTTGGAGCATCACATGCCCCCATGCATTAATAACCATAAACTTTGAAATTTGGTTGGCTCGAAGGATTTTGTTGTGTCATCCTTGAAGGCTCCAGTCGGACTACATCAGCGTTCTGAGCGTCAGCAGTCATCTGGCCACGTTCAAGATTCTTTTGAAAATGGCAATTTCTGTATACAAACAGATCTCGCCTGGTGGGACCAAAGAGAAATTTCTGTATACAAACAGATCTCGGTTTGTGGGTCCAAAGAGCAATCTCTGTATGCAAACAGATCTCGCTTAGTGGGACCAAAGAGCGATTTCTGTATACAAACAGATCTCGGTTTGTGGGTCCAAAGAGCAATCTCTGTATACAAACAGATCTCGCTTAGCGGGACCAAAGAGCAATCTCTGTATACAAACAGATCTCGCTTTGTGGGTCCAAAGAGCAATTTCTGTATACAAACAGATCTCGCTTAGTGGGACTAAAGAGCAATCTCTGTATACAAACAGATCTCGCTTTATGGGTCCAAAGAGCAATCTCTGTATACAAACAGATCTCGCTTAGTGGGACCAAAGTGCAATCTCTGTATACAAACAGATCTCGCTTGGGTCCAAAGAGCAATCTCTGTATACAAACAGATCTTGCTTAGTGGGACCAAATAGCAATTTCTGTATACAAATAGATCTCGCTTTATGGGTCCAAAGAGCAATTTCTGTATACAAACAGATCTCGCTTTATGGGTCCAAAGAGCAATCTCTGTATATAAACAGATCTCGCTTTGTGGGATCAAAGAGTAATCTCTATATACAAACAGATCTCGCTTAGTGGGACCAAAGAGCAATCTCTGTATACAAACAGATCTCGCTTAGTGGGACCAAATAGCAATTTCTGTATACAAACAAATCTCGCTTTATGGGTCCAAAGAGCAATTTCTGTATACAAATAGATCTCGCTTTATGGGTCCAAAAAGCAATCTCTGTATACAAACAGATCTCGCTTAGTGGGACCAAATAGCAGCTTCTGTATACAAACAGATTTCGCTTTGTGGGTCCAAAGAGCAATTTCTGTATACAAATAGATTTCACTTGGTGGGACCAAATAGCAATTTCTATATACAAACAGATTTCACTTTGTCCAAAGCTCGGTTTAATCGGCTTTGTTGTTCACCTCCTCAGCTCAGTTTAGTCAGCTTTAGAGGATTTGAAAAGAGCAATTTCTGTGTACAAACAGATCTTGCCTTGTCCTGATCAGCTTCGCAATACACCATCACCAATCAGGATTAGAATCCAAACAGCTTCGTAATACACCATCACTGCTTGGTGGGACCTAACGGCTTTGAGAAACCATCACCGGTTGGCTTGAAAAATTTTTCAAGAGGAAAGAGCAATTTCTGTGTACAAACAAATCTCGCCTTTGTTAGATGTTGGAGCATCACATGCCCACATGCATTAATAATCATAAACTTTGAAATTTGAAATTCTTGCATCAGGGCAAAAGATTTTATTTTTGCCCCCAGTCTGGAATTCCATCCTGAAACCAAAAATATTATCTTTTGAACAAACCTTGAAAACTTTTATTATTTTTTATCCATTGCAAAATTTTTTTTTTTTTTGGAATTTTAGCAAATCTTTTGCTAAATTTTTCTAGTCCCCAAATTTTCAAGTATACTTTTCTTGATGCGGTGTTGAAAGAAGACTTACCTGAGGGTATTTGATGATTTTGATGATTTTGCCCCCTGTGTGGTGAGTAGATGGAATTATTGAAGTATACGAGCCGCACACCGACTCCAAATTGATTTTTTTTTTTTAGACTTTGCTTTATTCCTGCATAAAGAAAACAAAACCAAAGAAACAAAAAGGAGGCATCCCACCCACTTGCAAGAGTGGTCCACCTCGTTAATGCGGGCATAAATGCCCATCCACATTATTCCAAAACGGACAAAAGACAATAAAACGAAAGCTAAGCAAAACCACAGAAACAAAAGGGATTTACATTTTTTAAAATGATGGGGTGACCATTTTATCGCCTGCAACATTCAGAAAGAGATAAAATATGCAACTTCTTCATGTATGCATGAACCTATTTAGGTGCTAGGGATTTCATTCATGGTTTTTCTTTATTGATCCTTCCAAGGAAACCACTGAGAGAATAGCGTTTGACCTCCTGATCATTGTCCAAAAGAATCTAACACTCAAGCAAGACCAACAGCCAAACATCTTCAAAACAAATGAGCAAATGCTGACCATATAGACAGAGAGGAGGTCTTGTAATCAATGATCATACCCCAGAAACAAAAGGGAAGGAAAAATTTGAAAATGAAGCTCTTTATTGATCTTACTTCTTTCAACATCATATAGAAGTAAAGAGAAACTACTTTAATACAATGGTCGTTCATTCTAACTACTCATTCGCCTATTCTCCTTCTAGTCAGGTTGATGGCATTGAGCAACCGGTCGCAAGTATGTCACGAATGCATGGCATAGATTTCGCATTTAAACTAAGCACCGTGCATTAATCTCAAAATTTCTTCTTTTCTTCTTTTTTTTTTTTTTTTTTTTTTTTTTTTTTTTAACTCTAACTTTTGCCTAGGCCGCCCTTTACGGATTTTCAACCTAGCGAGCTCATTTCTTACCTAGGTTGCCTTTTCGAGTTTTCAACCTAGCCCCTCTTTTTCTTCTTCTTCTTTTTTTTAAAATCGAAATCATCATCTCAGATATAGAACCTTTTCATCTAGTCTTGATTAACGATCCGATTAAAAGGCTTCCCTTCCTTAGCGACCAATTCAGCGGCACCCTTGGCCAACATTTTCTGAATTCTGAACGGTCCATGCCAGTTAGGTCTGAATTTCTCTCCAGGATGACATCTGCTTGGAAGTGGAAATCATTGTCTGTAACTATGTGATGAGGAGCACCATAGCAACAGAAAATGTTCCGCTCGATAAATCTAGCCATCTGTTTGGCAGTTAACGAATAAAACAGGCTTTTTGCAAAACTCCCTTTCGGCTTTTTTCTTTTTTTCTTTACTATCATATTATTATTTTTTTTATTTCATCATCATTTTTTCCCTTTTTTCCTCTTTTTGTTCGTAATAGAATAACATCCCATTCTTGCAGCACTGTCGATCGGAACATCTATATGTGGAAGAGGGAAGTCATCTTTGGGCGAGGCTTTGTTTAAATCTCGGTAGTCGACACAAAATCTTAGTCTCCCGTCCTTCTTGAGTACAGGGACTATGTTTGCTAACTACTCAGGGTAATGCACTACCTCCAAGAAACCTGCATCTAGCCACTTCTAAACCTCAGCCTTCATCTTGTCTTGCCACTCTGGTCTGACCCGTCTTCTTTTCTGCTTTACTGGCTTGATATTCGGATCAGTAGGGATGAAATGCTCTGCAATTAACTTGTTGATCCCCGACATATTAACATAACTCCAGGCAAAGACTTCTGAATTCCTCTTGAGACATTCTTGGAGATCCTTTCTGAGCTTAAGCTTAAAGTCTGATCCGATTTTGATTATTTTGAGATCTTCGACGGTGCTTAGGTTAAATGCAAAATGATGCAATGCATTTATGTCATATATGCGTGCAGTAATTAATGCTATAAACACGACAATCAGGAAAACGAGAAAACATGTAATCAAAATTCAGTCCCATTGATTGAAATAGTAAAGGAAATCCATCCATATTGTTCCGAAAGCAACATTCAGAAAAATGAAAAATAGGATTAAGAGCTTGTTCAATACATCCATCACAATTATCTTTAATGGTTTGTATTATTTCATCGGCACCAGGAGCATCCTCGGTCTTTGGGGCAGCTTTTTATTTCATCTCTGTACGCTTTGACATCTCCAGCATCTTCCTCTCGGCTTTCTCCGTATCTTCTATTGTAGTCATCCCGAATGTATAGCACACATCCTCTCTTCCAACTCTGCCTCTGCCAATATCAGCTCTTCAGGCAAACTGCTTCCAATTGCATTAATTGATCCACCTGTTGGAGACTCATGAGGTGGATAGTTATACTGGTACTGCGGCAAAGGATTATTCCATGTGCTCGGCTTATTACGCTCAGAGGGCTTAGTGATCTTCCGACTATCTATCAAATCTTGTATATCATGTTTGAGTCTGAAGCAATTATTAGTAGAATGACCTTTGCATTGATGGTATTCACAGTCTTGATCAACAAACTTGCCCTGAATAGGCCTAGATGGATTAATTGGTAACTTTGACAATACACCATTCCTGATGCAAGATCTCATAACTGTGCTTAATGGTCTACCCAAATCAGTGAATTCCCTTCTCATTCTCTCATTAACAGCTCCAACTGTATTGCTACTCCCCGATTGGTTTGTAGCTGCATTGCCAACATTTCTATTATAGTCACCGTAGGAAGACCGGTAATTACCAAATCCCCGGCTTTTCTTTTTCTCTTCATTGTAGAGCTCTTCAATATTTAATCCAGCCCTTTGTACCAAAGAAAAGTCGGTGAGAGGTTGAGCCAACATCCTCTCCTTAAAGTAAGGCAATAAGCTTCGACTAAAAATCCGGATCAACTCTTGATCCTTTGGCCTTGTCTGTACCATAAACAGCTTTGTCCTCCATCTTTTGTAATAATCGGAGAAGCTTTCATCCTTCCCCTACTTTAGGCTTTCCAAATCACGAAGACCAAACTCATCACTGTCATCTGTTTTGCATCTAAAAGGGTTGTATATGGTTCTGATGTGAAATTCTAATGTCACCATCTACATCAGATTCTATTTTTAGACAAACCGAAACAATCAGTTTTTTTATTTTTAATTTATGTTATTTTTATTTGTTTTATCTTATTTTGTTTCTTTATTTTATTTTGTCTTATTTCACTTTCATTTTAATTTTTTTAGCGGCATTTTCTTTTGTTGTTAGTTCTTTTATTTAAATTTTGCTAAGGTTTTTTTAAGTTAGTTCAGTTTTCTTTTAAACCGTTATATTCTTTTTGTTTTCTTCTGTCTCTCATGCCCTTGTCATAACTTCTCTTAATTAATTTCTCCTTCTTCTACCAAAACACTATTTGCTCTTCTCTATCTCTCTCATAACGAAACCCTAACTCCTGTCTATTCCAAAACCCTATACATGACCAAATCCAGTTCCACATCTTCCTCCTCTAATTCTATGACTGAAAAATAATTAAAACTCCTCAATAAGTTAACTAAGAAGTACGAAAAACAAGAGACGGAACTGAAGAAATCATTAATGGAATCTGTTCAGGAAAAGAAAAATCGAAAAGCAAACTAGAGAAATCAAAAGCAAAGAAAAAGCGAAAGAAAAGAGTTCGGCTTCTCGTGGCAAAGGTAAATATGTCCTTTCCCCAAATCCTCTTATGCGCTCTTACGTGATTGATTGGAAGTTCTTTGGGAAACCAGAGTTCAACTTTAGAGAGTTATTTGAGGTTCAAGGGTGGATGGAGTTCTTATCTATGAATAAGCCTTGCTATGAGAGTATGGTGAAAGAATTCTATGGCTCTCTTAGAGCCACTGGTCTAGAAGTGTTCTCTGTGAAAATTGATGGAGAAACTAGAGTGTTATTCTATACATACCTGAGCGACATTTATAAAATTCCAAACAGTGGGTCTAGGGTAACTAAAATTAAGGAAACCACTAGGGTTGATGAGTAAAAAAAAGGATGAGTTTATAAGAAAAATTACTAGAAAGGGATCTACAAAAAAACAGAGTGTGATTGAATGCTCTAATCTTAATGATAATATGAAGTGGTTGTACAAATTAGTTGTGCACTAAATCTATCCTAAGAGCGGCTCTCTCACTTATGTTAATCAGGTTGAATTGTGCATAATGTGGCACATAGTTGAAAAGAAGCCTTTTAATTTGTGTCATGCTATTTGTGATAAGATCCAGAGCAATCCTAAAAGTTGCCTATGGTATGTGTTGACTCCTATTTTTGAGTTTCTAGGAGTAGATTTAGAAAAGAAGGACTGTCACAGTGTTTCAAAATTAGATAGCAGTCCTTTGAAACTGAAAGATGAAGAAGATGAGGAAGAAAAAGAAAAAAAAAGATATTTAAGAGAAAGAAAAAGCTGAGAAAGATAGAATAGAAAAGAAGAAATTAAGTTTAGAAAAAGAGGAAGCTGAGGGTAAGAAGAAAAAGAGGAGATTGAAAAAAGGAAAAGGGAAATTAAAAGACACAAAAAAAAAGAAAGAGGAAGAAATAGAAATAGAAAAAGGGAAAGAAGCTGAGTCAGAAATAGAACTAGAAAAGGAATAAGAAAAAGAGAAAGGAAAGGAAGCTGAGATTGAAACTGGAGCACCTTAAGATAAAAAGGATTTCGTGGATCTTGGAAGCAGTGAACTTGAGACAATTAGAAAGGGTGAAGAAGTAGTAGTTGAAGATGCCAGTGATGTTGAAACTGAAAAATTAGAAATAAGTGATGAAGAGGAAAAGGAGCCTGAAATTGAAGCCAAGAAGACTTTAGAATTCATATCAGCACAAATAAGTGGAGAGGTTATGTTGAATAGAATGGAAAGAGATCTCATTGAAGAGCACAATAGGGAACTTGATGAGGCCATCAAGAATGGCAAGGCTGTGGTAGCACACACTCAATTTCTCATTGAGTCTATGGAAAAAGTGAAGAATGTCAATGAGAGAAGACTTGCTACTCTCAAAGTTAAGGCTACACCCTACATTCATGCTTCTGGAAAGTTAAAAAGAGTTAAGCATACTGTTGGGAGGGATAGAGTTCATGGAAGAAAACCTCCTTTGCATCCTTCTTCTAAAAGATCTGAGAATCCAGCTGAGACCTCACCTGCTCAGAACCTCAGAAGTTCTAAAAGACTATGAACTTAATCAGAACCCCAATGACTCTTTCCCAACCTATTCTAATTATGCGTTTTTATTTTGTTTTGTGAATATTTTTTATTTGCTATGTTTTCTATTTGTGTTTGGAGTTTGTTTATTGTATTCTATTTAGAATTTTCTAGTTCTGTTTATTCTACACTATCTATTTTTGTTTCTGTTTTTATTTTGCTCTGATTTGCTAACCCTCTTTTATGATGATAAAAAGGGGGAGAATACAATACACTTCTTGATGCCTGAGTACTTGGAGGAGAAAACAATATTATATTTATTTAAGTACTTAATCTCTTTGCTTATCATGTTCTAATCTGTGATATTTTTATTCCTATGTTTTGTTTCTATGTGAACAGAATATGCTTTGTATGCTCTGATTGTTAGACCTTAGAACTCAGTTTTAAATTCTAATGTATGCTTTGATTGTTAGACCTTAGAACTCGGTTTTAATTCTAATGTCAGTTTCCAGATCTGTATCCTGTTCTAATCCCCACAAATATTATATTGCACTTATTAGGGGGAATTTTATATAAGTTCTAATCTTGCTTCATAATAAATTTGTTATGTTTAAAACTTGTATTTTGTTGACATGCATAAATTTAGGGGGAGCACATGACTTTATATTTGATAAATTTATTGATTTTGTCATCATCAAAAAGAGGGAGATTGTTGGCTCAGTGGCCAATTTTATTTTGGGATTTTGATGATTATGCAAACTAAATAAATTTAATGTTCTTTTATGTGCTAAAGTTGTTTTATGCATATTTTTAATATGGAAATTGCTAAAGAAGGCAAGTTCCTACAATCCAAGATTATTTGAAGACCATGAAGATTAATTGAAGATTTTTCTAGTGGTTAGTATCTTAGGGTATATTGTAGAATAAAGAGAATATTCTTTTATAAGTACAAAAATATTTTTCTCTCTCAAAATTATTTTCGAAAATTGCCTTTAAAAGAAAAGTCAAATCTTGCTCTTTTAACTCCACTTACCTAAATAAAAAATATTTTGGCTTAAATATTTTTGGCAACAAATAAATGAGTGTATAAAAGATTTTCGTGGATCTTCTATTTTCAAAATGTCAAAAATACTCAGTAAAAGCTAAAGATAAACATCTTCATAAACATAATTTTTATTCCTCTTATAAAAACGTTGCTTCTTCTTTTGAGAATTTGATTTTTACAAAAGTAAGAGTCCATCGATTAAAAGTTTCAGATCTCTCAAAGCTCTCTCTTCAAACCCCCTTATTTCTTTTCATCGATTTGCTTTAAGAAATATTTTTCAAAGAGAAAAGAAAATTTAATAACAACATTTTCTGAAGAACAATTTTGAACTTCATTTCTATTTTCTAAATCTGTTTTCTATTCTTCCTGTGCTTATAATTGTGTTTCTCTCTATCTATATAGATTTTTATAATCTGTTGTAGACTAGATGTTTTTAAATAAAAAACTTTTGTGTAATAGCTTAGGTGAAAAGCTATGGTGTAATAGGTTATCAAGCGACCTTCTCCTTGTGTGAGATTCTAATGTCTTGATGTGAGTTTCTGTTCTCTGCAAAAATCTAGTGGGACAAAGGTTAGATCTAGGTGTTGATCTATTTCCTTGTAAGGTTGGTTTGTCTCTTACCCTTGAAAAGAGATAACATAGTGGAAGATCTCAAAATAAGTATTGGAGAGTAGATTTAGGCAAGTTAGTATCGAACCACTATAAATATCTGTGTTTATCTTCTTTTATTTTCTGAAGTTATGCTTGATTATATTCTGTTTACACACCGATTAATCTTTTTAGAAATGCAAAGTTGTTAATGAATTTATGTTTCTAAATGTGAATAAACTTTATCATTGTGGAACATTAGAAGTCTGGATTTTTGTATAAGTGATTATACCAAGTTCTAATCTGTCCTTTGACATTTAATACAAATCACAATATAAGTGATAATCAGTTTTCTAATATTGCTTAAATCTTTGTGAAGCAATTCTAAAATGCAATAACTGTTCTTCACAGAATCCTTCTAAATTTGTTTAAGCTTTGTGAAGTAGTTCTAGACGTAATAACTGTTCTTGACAGAGTCTTTCTAGACCTACAATAAGCTTTGTAAGAAAGTTCTAAACTCGATAACTAACTCTCGCAAACGCTTTCTAATTCTGCTACAACAGAATTCTGATTTTGTTTTAAAAGTCAATTTATTTTTGGAAAATCCAATTCACCCCTCCCCCCTCTTGGGTTTTGCCATATATAAACGGGACTCATAGGGATGGTCCAACTAATCATGCCAAATTATACAGGTACTTGCAAATTTTAGGTTTACAACCATATTTATTTTAATCGTCATCATATGATATCTATTTTAATGAATATCTTTGGAATAATGCATTATGCATAAAATTCATTCTTTTCAGTAGTGATATTTGCTCTTTCGAAGCCTTTAAATATTCTTTTACTATCAACTAAATTTCAATTTCTCAAATCACACAATCAAATTGAACCTTTAGGTATAGTAGCTATCTATATTTACATACAAAACAACAATGAATATAAAACTCAGCTATATAACATGATTAGAAAAGAAACTTTTGTCTCATCAAAGAAACAAACAAATAAATAAATGGAAATTTTAATTCTCTGTCCCAAATCATAGAATAAACTTCCTCAATCCCCTTTTTTTTCCCTTCAAATTATATGTTGAAATTCAGAAGGTAATACCAAGACTATGAAACTCGAACAAATCTGATAATATATTAACCATCCAAATCATCGGGTGAAACATGTATAGTTAAGTATTTTATATATATTAAACTAGTCATATGTCCGTAGGTTGTGCGGCTTAACACTAATAAATAATTGATATAAATTAAATTTGATTGAAAAATTTAAATAAATTATTATCATGAAAAGATAATATTTGTCAATTACCTTTTTTTTATTCTTTGACTATGATAATAAAAACTGTTAATCTTATATATAAAAAAGTGATAAAAGAATTCTACACTAACAAATTAAAAACAATAGGCTCACTTTCTTAGCTAAACTGAAAACAATAAATATAAACATTACTTTTACAAATTAAAACAATTTCTCAAACCATAAAATTATCCGAATAAAAAAAAAAGTTAATTATAGGTGTCTTTTGCTCAAGGTATTAATTTTTATCGCTATCTAAAATTATGTTGAACATAAAAAAGAAAACAAGAGTTTGCGTGATAAATTTACTTGATGTATTACTCATATACATAGTACTCAAAGGGGAGTTAGGATTTAGAAAAAAAAGGAGGATAATTAAATTATAAAATAACAAAATGTTATATCAATTTATAGTGTGGTTATGAATTATTGAAAAAACTAATTAGTGCTATTGCAAAAATTTATTATTTGGACCATTATTGCGAAAGAAAGAAAACAAAGAGTTTTTATTAGTGAAATAAATTTATCATATAATTATTAATTATTGAATAAAGAAAATAAAAATTTTTATAATTTGATTAGGTAGTTTGTGTTTTGCATAGATGTATATTATACATTTTTTTTTTTATTTAAGGTGTTAGACATGTTTGTTAATTAAATTATCAAAATTTTTTGCAAAAATTACATGCACTCTGCAAATTAAATGGCTGGATCATATTATGACTGCATTCTTATTAATTTAAAATGTCAATTTTTTTTACCCCTATCATGATTTAGGTAAAATAATTAAAATATATAGATATTGTTAAGTTCTTAAATGTGAAGAATCTTTTATTCTTATATAGAATTAAAGAATTTTAATTATATAAAACAATCAAAAAATTTGCATAGGACCTCAAATTAGAAGCAAGCCTAAATATATGTTAGAAAATTGAATTATAAAGTCAATTAGTTTTATTCATTTTAGTTCAAGTTGTTGATTTATTTTGATTTAAAGTAATCCAACTTTTGTTCTTAAATTTTAGTACTTATAAAAATATACTCAAAATAATTAAATTTCTGCAAAGGCCATAATTTAATTTAAAACTCATGAGATTGAAAAGCAAATCATAATTAAATAATAAATGAGAGAGATAAAGTAATAAAAAAAAAGAGAAATATTGAAAAATTTCTCAAACAAAATAAATGGAAATGCTAGAGTTTCGTGTTTCTAAAAAAAGTGTCACATCAACATATTGTAAAATCTCCATATTTCTCCTTTTTATATATATATATATATATATATATATATATATATATATATATATATATATATATATAGATTCGATTTGCACCATAAGACAAATATTACGATGGAAATCTAAATCAATCTTTAACAAATTAACATGCAGCCACAAATTTAGCGCGTGAAATCGAAATTCCTTTTTTTCCTTTTTTTTTTTTCAAATAACCAATTCGTGAAAATCTAAAGGTGTTGTTGTGACTATTTTTATTCAAACTATTCTTAATTTTTCAAATCAAACTTATTAATAATTAATTATAATTAATTAGTATCATAACATAATTAAATATTTATCTATGATTAATAATAATAAAATTTTCAAAAAATAATAAATACACAATGAAAATCACTTCTTCTTCTTCCCTGCAAGAATTGGCTGAATTTGCAAATGCCTGTTGAAGGCTTCATTAAAAAGAAAACGAGTCTGGAAGGCTGATATGATTGGGAGCCATGCTAAAATAGCTATGGGTGCAAAGAGAACAATACCCATTCCATAATCATATGCCTTGGCAAGGACTTGGGTAAAATCCCAGACTCCGGTGTTCTCGATCTTGGGTCTCACAGCTTGTGCAATCTGAGCAAAAAAAAAGTCAGCCAGCCAGCCAGCCAAAAATAGCAAAAGGGAAAACGGAAAAAAATAAACAAAAACTAAATTCTTGATTTATTTACCAATATCAAGCCCCATCCAGTGGGTAAAAAGGCTAGACAGCAAACAATCAAGTCCTTCAGCGATAGCTTGCAGATGTGGGAAAGAGTAACTATTATGGACACAACGGCAATGAAGAGAAATGCCTTAAAAAGTCTAAATCCTAGATGGTAGTTAGCACTGAACTTGTTCCTTCCCATGTTCACAGCCTACACAAGACAACAGAATCATGTTAAACTTCATTTGTGGAATGGTGATTCATGCACAGATATGCACAACACAGAGAGGGTAAAATGGAGCAATTATTTACCTTGAACAGTAGAAAAACTGCAAAAATCACCACCCAAGAAAGCAAATAAACTAGAAAATTTTTGCTGTGTTGAGAGATGTCAAGGTGATACACCAGACCATACTGGTACATGAAGAAACGGGCAGAAAGGACTATCTCAAAAAATCTAGCACCCAGCCCTGGACGGCGGAGATGGGCTTGTTCATCATTCCACCAAGACTGCCAACTTTTGTCCTGTTGAATTCCTATACCACCTTGCTCCCGGATCCATTTATTCCAGTCTTTCCAATCATCCACTATTTTGTCCCAACTGAATCCAGATGGATTAAATAGAAATGGTGCAAATAACCAAGTTATTGACATGAACCAAATGGAGTATGTAATTAGCACGTATGCCACACTGCTCTGGTAGGATCGCCTAAATAAATCATAAACAATTAAAAGTAGCACTAATTCAAATCCTTTAACGAAGTGGCTTCGGGAATACAGTCTATAATTCTCAGTGAAGCTGGCATGGAATACCACAACCTTACGCCCAGTGGGTCTGTACTTGGCACCACCATACAAAATTGTCCTACCATAATAATGAATTTTCGTACCAAGTGAGAAAGTGAAGAAAACAGCTGCTAGCTGCAATTGCATGAGAATAAAATCTTTGAATGCTGTGAGAAATCCTTTCTCAAGTCCAATCTCCATCACCATAGGTAAGCCAGTTAGAAGCCCAAGCTGGATAAATGATTGAGAGGCGAGAGCTGTTTCCAATGACTGTATGTTATGTATTCTAGCCTCAACGACCAGTGCTTTCTGAAGCCCACTCAAGACAAGGTAAAGCTGCCCGTAGAGGAATACATAAACTCCAATTACTGCAATCTGCAGAGTACCGCAGAAAAAACTTAAATTAACCATATAAATGGGAAGGATGGGAATGAGAATCGTGACATTGCATATACTAGAATGCTTTAACATAGATAGGACAATATATCCTTTGGCCTAAACGAACAATTTTTCACTGTTGCATAATGCATACAACTGAAAGGAAGACCTATTTACCAAAATTATTAATCCTAAAGTGCCAAGCTAAGAAGGATATAATTCTACTTAATACTGTAAAATCATTTTGTGAAGTAGCTGTAGGAGAACTAGGACTACAGCTAAAATATGATGAAAGCAAATTCATCAAAAAGTGATCATCTGAGGGTACAAGCAAATTACCAGATTACTGAAGTAAAATCCAATGGTTGTAAAGTAACAGGACAGCATCCGGAAAAAATCAAACCAGCGTCCAAGTCGGTATATGTCACGGCTAAGAGTTTGCTCACTGTTACCATTAGCTACTTTGGCTTCAAACTTTGAGATCTGATTTAGGCCCACATCACGCCCCTTTCCAACTTGCAGGTACTCATGGTAAGTGACGCATCCCCGACGTAACGTAGAATTAAACCCTGCATCAAATCAGATTTATGCAGCTGCAAATAAACTATATTGTCAAAATGCAACTTGTGAAGTTACTGAGATTCTTACCAGCAAATACATCCTCACTCAAGTTTATTGTTTTTGATGCTTTGCTTATGCCACCTCTTGTGATGTGAAATAACCTATCAAATACATCAGGATGTCCATAATGGAATCTTACCCTGTGCAAAAACGAAAATTCAAGAAAATAATCAAGAAAAATAAAGGAAGAAGAGTTTGCAAAGATAAAGCTAATGATTTCATCCACAATTAAATTGAGATCACAGGACCATGTACCTTCCCTCTTTTTCTACCTAGCTTGTAACACTAGTCTTCTTAGGAATAATACATTTGTTTTGTTGGCAAGTTAGCCTGATGATCAATTTTACTCCAAACTATATAGATTTGCAATTTTAATCTCGTC
Organism: Jatropha curcas; assembly: GCF_041381405.1. Taxonomy (NCBI): domain Eukaryota; kingdom Viridiplantae; phylum Streptophyta; class Magnoliopsida; order Malpighiales; family Euphorbiaceae; genus Jatropha; species Jatropha curcas. The sequence goes on along the minus strand of NC_143157.1, from coordinate 8,255,279 downwards.
TTTTTTGTGGCAATTAAAGCATAATTAGCAAACTTAGTTGCAATTGCATCTTGCGTGTAAAATAATAAAATTAGTGGTGGATCCCACTAATTTACTTTGGTAAGGTTAGCTTATAGATGGTTTAAACCTTGTTATCTCTCTCAATCTACTACCATCAGAATTGAAAATTCAATCAGAATAGCCTTTTTGTGAGAAGTGAGTTGCCTCCAATCCCATATTACTAGTTCTATGCAAAACCGTCAATCTCCACAAAATAACAAATAAATAAAAACTTATTCAATCCCACATGCCTCCAATTCATAATCAACTTATCATATCGCAATCTTTGTAGACTAGGATACAATGGGTCACTAAATGTTTCATCATGCTTATTTATACACATGCGCTCGTAAAAATATTACAAGTTCAAAACTCCAGATTTATCTTCTAATCTCCTTCTATCAATTTGGATTCCTCTAACAATGGTGTATCACTTGGTTGATTTGAAGTGAGTTGTTTTTATTATTTATAGAACAAAAATATACACATATAATACAGCAGTGGAAAAGCTTTTGAAAGAAAAAAAATAAATATTCAGAGTTTTCTTGGTTTAACAGTCACAATTAGCTATTGGCGACTTAAGGGCTGACAGTCAGCAATTGGAAAGGCTTATCACTAATAGCTCGATCTTTCAACATTCAACTTCGATTTTGAGCTGCCATTCGCTAGATCTGAAATGCGACTCAAAATGTTATGTTTACCAAACACCTCAAATCAATTGTTGCAAGCTCAAAGTCCAAGGATACATTCAATTGCTTAATATAACTATAAATTTTGGCCAATAAAGAAAATTATCACTGTCAATTGAGAAATGAATTTTTATATAATAATTCATTTAAGGAAAGTCGACCATTATTATGTACATAGCATGATTTTAGGGATTTCTTCCTAAATAGTTTAGGAATCACTTGTATATAAACTTGTATCTCTCTTTGATGTAGATAAACAAAACACACAATTCTCGAAACTTGGTATCAGAACAATTAGAAACAAATATTTAAGGGATTTGATTTTTTTTTTTTTTTAAAGTTCAACTTTGGTAACAATTTTGTTGGAAATCAGTTCACCGCTCTAGTGTGATTATTAACCCCCCACCGCCTACCTTAGAAGAATCTCCAAGTGCGATTGGGCATAATCCCGAGGCCCAATCATCGATTCTCTAGCAAGTGGCTCCCACGCACAAGCATTCCTTTTCTGCTCTATTCACACGCTGATTTGTGAGGCCGCGTCCGGCGGTCCCCTGTTCACCGATTTCTCTCTCCAGCGTCGACTTGAAGAGAGAAGTGCAACCCAGTGAGTTGCATTGTAGTTCTTGGACATTTGTGGTGGGTTCAGTGCATCTGTCCTATTCTTGTCGAGCGATGTTCTGTTACTAAGTTTTCTTTCTCATTATTCTGTCCCATTATTATTATTATTATTATTATTTTTTGCTTTGTAGCATCGATTCTAGCAGTTAGAAAAGCCTGTGAGTTGTTTTATGTTTCTACTTTGAAATTCCGATTTTTGCGGATCTAAGTTCTTTGGTTTTTCAAATTTTTGTGGTTGCTGAATTTCTATTCTAATATAGTAGTTTATTTCCTTATTGTGGTTGGTGCTGTTATTTTTTATGGGCCTCTTTCTTGCTATAATTGTAATTCTGCTGTGATTTCAGTATTCTTTTGGTTTGCTACTTTGGTTGTGTTAAGTCATGTGTTTTGCAGGATCTGAAAACAGAGGAAACGATTGGATTTGGTAGATTGCACGATGGCCTATATCTCCTAGAGAAGAGTAGCAGTTACCTAGCTTCAGAAATTCCCCGAGCTCTGTTAGCAAGTAGTAGTACTAGTCAAACAGCTATTATGTGGCATAGGCGGTTAGGATATCCTTCTTTTGTTGTTCTCAAAAGGTTATATCCTAACTTGTTTAGCCAATGTTTGTTAGATTCCTTAGTTTGTGATGCTTGTGAACTTGCTAAACATGCAAAAAACACTTATGTTTGCCATGATCATAGAAGTTCTGTTCCTTTTATGACTATTTATTCTGATGTGTGGGGACCTGCTTCTATTGTTTCATTATTTGGATATAGGTGGTTTGTTACCTTCATTGATCGTTATACTCGTTTAACTTGGGTTTATTTGTTGAAAACAAAGAGTGAAGTTTTTTCCTGTTTTCAATCCTTTCATAATATGATAGTACACAATTTGGTGCTAAGGTTCTGTTAAAATCTTTGTAATTAGAGTAAATATTGTCTTTCCTAATTTAGGTTTATTCCTAATTAGAGTAAATATTGTCTTTCCTAGTTTAGATTTATTCCAATTTAGGTTACTTCCTATATTGGAACAATCTTTTATATATCTATATATTACAGTAGAGATTGAATATAGAGAAAGAAAGCTCTCTTTTCAAAAACTACATGATATCAGAGCCTTGCCGTGATTTTTCGAATATGTTTTTTGTTCGTAAACAGGTCTGGATTTCAAGTAGCACCACGCCACCAGCAATTTCCGGCCTTTCTTCACGTGCGGCGTTTTTCCGGTGACCACGATTCTTGTTCCAGTGGTCTTGTTTTGGTGCTGTGACTCAGGCCCACTGGTCACTCAATCCCAATTTTGACTTTTTGTTGGTTCCTTTTTTGATTTCATCTCATGTACTGCTACCTGTGTGATTTCCAATTCCATTTTTTGAATCAACTATCAAATTTTTTAGACTGACAATATGGTTGACGGAAAAAGGTAGACATAGTTTTTCACTCGGAGAATCCTTCACTCCGGATTAGTCCAGTGAAGTTAGATGGCACAAATTATTTGGCCTGGTCTCAGTCCTGTTTGCTATTCATCGAGACCAGAGGTTTGCAGGGGTATCTTGACGGTGGAGCACCAACACCAGCTTCGACAAATCCGAGTTATAACAAGTGGAAATCAAAGAACTCCTTTATTATGTCTTGGCTAATCAATTCTATGCAGCCAACCATTTCACGAGGATATTTACTTCTTGATACTGCTAAGAAGATATGGGATGTCGCTTCACAAACTTACTCGCAAACTGGAAACTATGCTCAGAGGTATGAATTGCGACAGAAAGTTCATGAAACCAAGCAGGGAGATCTAACTATCGCTCAGTATGTTGCTAAACTTAGTGGGTTTTGGCAGGAACTAAATTATTACCAAGACTTTCAAGCAAAAAGTACTGATGCTGCATCTCAAGTTCAGAAGTTGATTGATGTAGAACGTGTGTATGATTTTCTGGCTGGCCTAAATAACGAGTATAATCAATTCGAGTCCAAGTTCTTGGACGAGATCCTTTTCCATCCTTGCGACAAGCATAGTCATTTGTACAACAAAAGGAGACTAGGAGGAGTGCTATGGTTCACAGATCTACAATTGATAAAGCAGGGTTGATTGCTAATTCTGTAAGAGAATAGATACAGGCTACAAAGAGCAGTTCTTTAGACAGAGATCAATTATTTTGTGACTATTGCGGTAAGAACAGGCACACCAAAGAGTTCTGCTGGAAATTACATGGACGCCTAACTGAAGGGCGTGGAGGGAAGCGGGTTAGTTCTTCTAGACCACAGACGCACATATCTGATAGTGGACCTTTATCTGAGGAACCATCTACTGCTGGTAACTTTTCTGATAAAGAAATTCAGTCCCTGAAACGATTGTTGTCACAGCTTGATTCTTCCTCAACTCAGGTTGCAGCCTCTAATTTTGTTAGTTCAGGTAATGCTTTTCTTACCTTTCTTGCAAAAATTGCAAAACCCTCTTGGGTTATAGATTCAGGAGAAAATAAACATACGACAGGCTCTATAAAACATTTCCTCACATATTCTAAGTATCAAGGCACAGACAAAATTTGCATTACGGATGGCTCCTTAGTACCAATTGTTGGCACAGGTCCTATTGACTGTACTTCCAATATTAAACTCTCCTCTGTTCTTCATGTTCCTAGATTCCCTATTAATCTATTATCTATTAGCTTAATAAAAAAAGCGCTTAATTACAAAGTAACTTTTTACCCTACTCATTGTATATTTCAAGAACTGAACACGGGGAGAACAATTGGCAGTGGTAGCTTGCGCGATGGATTGTATCTGTTGGATGACGTTTGTCGTTTTTTAAATACGGGTACCAGTCAAACTTTGTTAGGAACTTCTAAAAATCCTTTCCATGAAGTTATTCATTGGCATAGGAGATTAGGACATCCCTCTTTTGCCAAACTGGGGGACATCCATCTTTTTTGCCCTATGTCTGTGTCTGTTCCGAAACAGTTTATGAACCTAGTTAATATTGATGAAGAGATACAAAATACAGATGAATCTCAACCAAGAAAGGATGACACTAATGCTCAAAGAAGAGAAAGACTAGATAGGCTGAATTTGAAGAGATACAACAGAAGGGAGAAAAATAGTGTCATTGTGCATGATCCCATTACCCAACCGTCTTCATTGCATTCAGGTCCAGAAAACCAATGCGGTGAGCTTCCTATAACTCCTATAGTACATAATGTTGATTCTAATTCTGATTCTGTTGCTAATCCTATTATTGATGATACTAATATTCCCATTGCTCTCAGGAAAGGTGTGAAATCTTGTACTAAACATCCAATCTCTCAATTTGTTTCCTATGATTCTTTATCTTCTTCCTATAGAGCCTTTGTCTTGTCTGTTTCTTCTGTTTCTATTCCACAAAATTGGCAAGAGGCGTATCAGGATCCAAAATGAAGGGAGCAATGGTGGAGATGAATGCTTTGGCAAAGAATGGAACTTGGAATCTTGTTACCTCTTCAGTAGAAAAGAAATCAGTGGGATGTAAGTGGGTGTTCACAATAAAGCACGGGGCAAATGGCACAGTCGAAAGGTACAACGCTAGGTTGGTAGCAAAAGGCTATACTCAGACTTATGGTGTTGATTATCAAGAGATCTTTTCTCCAATTGCAAAGATGAACACCATCAGAATCATACTATCATGTGCAACCAACCTAAATTGGGAGTTGCATCAGTTTGATGTAAAGAATGCTTTTCTGCATGGAGATTTAGAAGAGGAAGTCTACATGGAGGTCCCTCCCGGGTTTGATTGTCAGAAAACCAAAGGAAAGGTATGCAAGTTGAAGAAGGCCTTATATGGTCTCAAACAGTCACCTATGGCATGGTTTGATAGGCTCAGTAAGGCCATGGTTTCCTTTGGTTACACTCAAAGTAATGTTGATCATACCTTATTTATCAAACACTGCAAGGGTAAGATCACGTTATTTAGTTGTCTATGCGGATGATATAGTTCTAACTGGAGATGATGAAGTAGAAATTGCTCACCTGAAGAAACTACTGGCTCAAGAGTTTGAGATTAAGGATGTGGGGAGTCTGAGATACTTTCTTGGTATTGAGGTTGCTAGATCTGATAATGGGATCCTCATTTCTCAAAGGAAATATGTCCTAGATCTTTTGGAAGAAACAAGTATGCTGGGATGTAAGCCATCTGATTCTCCAATTGAGGTCAATCAGAAATTGCAGGCAAGAGTTGGGAAGAGAGTTGATCTAGGCCAATATCAAAGGTTGGTTTGTAGGTTAATTTATTTCTCACACACAAGACCTGATATTGCTTAAGCTGTTAGCCTTGTGAGCCAATATATGAATAACCCTCGTGACTCTCATCTTGAAGCTATTTTCCGTATTCTAATGTATCTGAAGTTTGCTCCTAGAAGGGGCATACTTTTTTCTAAGCATGGCCACCTCAAAACTGAGGTCTATACTAATGCAGATTAGGCTGGATCTCCAGATGACTGAAGATCGACTTCAGACCATTGTATCTTTGTTGGAGGAAATTTGGTTACTTGGAGGAGTAAAAAGCAGAGTGTAGAGCTCATTCAAGTGCAGAAGCTGAGTATAGAGTCATGGCCCTAGGAGTTTGTGAAATGTTATAGGTGAGAGTTATCGGAAGAATTGAAATTTTCAGAGTCCAGAGCCTCAACCTTGTTCTGTGATAACAAGGCCACTATTAGTATTGCTCAGAATCCAGTTTAGCATGATAGAACAAAACACATAGAGATTGACAGACACTTCATAAAGGAGAAAATCAACCAGAGTGTCTTGAAACTCACTCATGTAACTTCAAATAATCAACTGGCAGATATCTTCACTAAGGGGCTAAGTAGCAAAATCTTGCACAGCTTAGTATCCAAGTTGGGCATGCTCAATATCTATGCACCAACTTGAGGGGGAGTGTTGTGATGTATGGCTGTTTGTATGTATAACATAGTCTTAAGTGTAAAGGGTAGCTTAGGCATATCCATATAGTCTCTATGTATATATAGGAATGTATCTCACATTTTACAAAAATATAGAAGAAATAAAATTCTTTCTTAACAAACATAAACAACACAGGTACGAAAATAATGGGAAAAAATTGGATTCTACTTTCCTTAAATATTAAGAATGAGTTTGCTAACATTTGAATCTGACCTGAGGGGGTTGGCAAGAAGCCTTTGACCGATGGTGACAAAGCTTGTTTCTTGATATGACATGAACCATGCTAGAGAAGAAACACTACAATACAAGAGATGAAGTAAGATTTTAACTTGGAACTTATATTTACAAAAATATCTAGATCTACAATTACATTTTCTCATGATTTATAATAATCATTGATATGACGACAAAATATAATAAACAATGATAACGACACACTCATCATAATTTGATAAATAGGTTTATTTTCTTCAATACAAGAGATGAAGTAAGATTTTAACTTGAACTAAAATTTACAAAAATATCTAGATCTACGATTACATTTTCTCATGATGAATAATAATCATTGATATGATCACAAAATATAGTAAACAGTGATAACGACACACTCATCATAATTTGATAAATAGGTTTATTTCCTTCATACTTCCACTACACCAATTTCTTGGATCAAACTTGAGAAAGAACATATTTTTCATAAGGGCTTAGCTATATTAAAAAACTACATGTGCATAACCCTAGGGAAAAGAAAAACAAAGGCCATAAAGAATTCAGAATTTGGATAACAATAAGCAAGACTGTTGTGAAGGATGGTAAGCCAATGGGTACAGGTCATAATTTAGTCAAATAAAAGTTACTGCAGATCAAAGTTTTTGATAAAAATATATCTTCAAAACCATGCAATTCAAAGCCTTTTGAGAGGCATGAAAAGCCTTCTACTCTTCCAAGAGCTTTAAGAATGTAGAATCCTCTTTCACTTTGAGATGAAATCTCAATAAACAGTGCAATTGTATTTTCAGAAGTTGGACATCTATCCACAGTTGGCATTTACTGAAAAGCAAAACTAAGACTATAGCAGGGAAGCATTAAAAGTCTCCCCCAGGTCCCAGAAATATATAAGCATTTTAAATCAATTTATGCCTAAATTAACATTTGCTTATACACATCTTTCTGAAATGCTTTCCATCTTTAACGACACTAAGGCTGCATTTCAAAGGCAGTAACAGAATTGGGTTATGATTTACATAATGGAAGTTTGATGTATGAAGGAGTCCTGAGTCCGGTATTTGAATTCAAAAGTACAGATAATAAGAAAAATGGAGATGGAGACATGTCCTCCAATTTTTTCCTTCAATTTTAAAGGGGCATGCAGTTAATTTTGCTATGAGAAAAAATTATGTTTGTATTTCATGTTTTCATCAATGAATTAAATAGGTTTATATGCAAGGAATTCCTAGGCTACCTAGGCTATTTAGGAATACAAATCATGAACTAATTAGGAATACTTGTTCTATATTGATTTCCCTTAGCAAATTTCTCATGAAAGCAGAAAATTTGGGAATTGTCATTTTATACAGAATGATTATCATATTCAATTGTAATAAATTGGAACAGAATATGCATGTGCGCTGACCTATGAATACAGGCTCCCACTTTTTGGAAACCAATGATGAAATGTATCTTCAATGGTTCATTGGCATACGCCTAAACATTAATAATGGGCACAATTTAAATTCTCATTTTTCAAATTGAAACCTATGTTGCCTACTAGGAAAGAACCCTTTAATATGATGCCAATTTCCACTAAAGGATTTATCTAGTGAAACATTTCTGAAATTAAAGTATGTTTGGCCATGTTTTCCACTCAAGTGACTGAACCACAAAATGGCAGAAGGTTTCCTGTTCCTCAAACCTCAACAATGGTAAAGACAACATTGTTCTAAGATCCTGGCACCAAGAAACTATGAAAGATAACAAACTGGATGAACTACAATTACAGTTCCATGTTCTTATTCTCTTATATAATGGTTTTAGTTCTGTGTTGGAATCAATTGTATGACTCTATTAGTGTTAAGTTAGTCCAGCATACAATGATGCACTTTGCTATATAGCTTGTGAATATAAGAGGATCTAACCTTCCAGTGAATATATGTTCCCTCAAGCCAAGTATTGTAGGAGGCCGTCGTCCTCGTTGCAAGAAAAATTCTTGTAAAAGATTTCTCATTTTGAAAGCTTCTTCCAAATAATTGTCCTGCAATTTCAGACAACATAAGGATAAAAGGTTTCAAATATATAAATTTGAAGTGTCAGGGGAAGAGCTTACTTGGTTCATATCAATAGTCTGAAGAGCTTCACCGCGTGTGAAAATGATGGCATGATTTTGATTTTCAGGTTTCCCCTCTCCAATATTTGGTGGGCCAGGTAGCTTTATCCTATAAATTTCCTGTAAAGCCAACCAAATATTCAACCAAGCACAGTGTACACGAAACTGATATGGTTATGTTAACATGCAAGCATGGCCAATTAAGAGGAGGTTTAGGGCTTCAAGGTCCAGGAACAACCCTAAAATTTCAGCCAGAAATGGAACTAGAATTACATTTATATTCTCTACATTCCCTCTTTCCAAATTTTATTCTTCCTGAAAATTGTCTAAATCTATTCTCTAATATCAAGCAAAGAATGTTGAAAGGTGAGCTTTTTAGATAACAAAACCCTTATTATTTTCTGCTAAGACTTGAGGTAGTGTAATAATTGATCTATTCCATTTTCAACACATGCAATTGCCATATTTATTTATTTCTGGAAGAGAATGATAGATTGCTTATTGAAAGATTCATAGTCCTCCATTTAGCCCATATTGTTCGAAGCACATATCGCTAATGAAAAATTCAATCCCCTTAAAATGCTACAATACAGCTTAAATAATAGAATACCTGGTCAAGACCATTGACAGCTTTAACCAGTATAGAAGAATAAGCCTTTCGAGGTTTGTCATTTACAATCTCTTCTTTCTCCTCGACATAAGCAACACGGACAGATGGGTATCTTCAAGATATAATTGTATAGTCATATTGAGATGAACTGATAACTTGATTATCAGCACATTTTTTTTCCTTTCTTTTTAAATGGTTACCTTTTCATTACTTCAAGAATGTCATTAGCATGGGGATCTCCAGATGACTTCTGTGATCCATATATTTGACAAGAAATGACATAAGTGAATTTCAAGTCTGCTAGCGCATCTAATTGAGCAAATAATGTACGGTTATTTCTTTCAGCTGCAGCATAACCTTCAAGAATATCTGGATGGACAGAAATAAAAAAAAAAATCAAAAAAAAAAAAAAATGAAAGTGTTCTCCTTAAATCAAATTATGTCATGTAGTTATGAAGTGGACTGGAATGGACTAAAGTCGGGATAACAAACCTTCATCATCAGCCATGTCAAGAAATGCTTGAACTCTTAAGGCTTCCCTATAGTACATCATTCCTCTAACTGTCACAACCAAGGAAAACAAGCTTGGAGACCACATTCAGGATGATCACCATATTGGGCCTGATCTAGATCAAATGCCAAATGGTATGAACATTATTTATATTTTCTTTCACCTGTTCTGCTTAATGTCTGACCCCGGAAAGAAGCCCAATTTCTCAGCTCTTCCTTCTTGCTCTCATCTTTAAATAGCTCTGAACTATCATAATCCAAGCGCTCCAAAAAATTTTTCCACTCATCTAAGATAAACAAAGAAATAGTTACACCAAACAAAATTGCATTCAAACAGATAGAAGACAATTGCCAATAAAGTTAACAGGTCTTCTAACCTGGATATATTTTCTGCATATAAAATAAGATGGAAACCTCTTCTTTGCTTGAATCAAGTTCTTTCATAGAAAAATTTATATCTTCCATGAAGTGAGGAGTCATTACACTGAAATAGAAAATATATGACATCAACTAAGATCTAGTCCCTTGCAACTATCTCTCTTTATAGTAGTTCTTGTTGCACAACATGCTTTTTAGAGACACAATAGTTAGAGTAGGCCTCAAGTATTTACAGGATCATCCCAGTGTCTGTGTAAATAAACTATGAACACCTTATGCTGATTCTATAATCAGCATATTGCAAACTGTATAATAATTAAATCATGTAACTAAGCAATCATCATGACTAGAGAGATGAACCTGAAAGACAGCATGTTGCGGACTTTGGGAGCAATGGGCATATCAGTAAAAAGTGAAGTCGCAAAGAATGAAATACGTCTCCGAGCTTCTAAGTTTGCAGGTACATCCAGGGCTTTATCTTTCACAGTAAGTAACAAATGGAGACGCTGAATCTGCCATCCAAAGTTTAAATTAAAGTAGTACAGTTATTATATGTTTCAGGCTTACAAGTTTGGTTGCATTCAACTACACCAAACATGCACATACGAACTCCTTAAAATTTAATGTAACTTTGTATTTATTTATGGTACCCTCCTCTTGAGCATTTGTTGATGACAATAAACTCAGATCTGTTTGTGCCATATTTTGCTTGTCTTGGAATTGGGAAAGGAATGCAGATGCATTATTTCTTCAGTTCACAAAGAATCCAAAATTCCTTCTGTATTTTTGTATTTGAATAACTTGAATTTATCTTGAAATGATATCTGCCTTTAAGAATGATTCGATTTGTTTATATAAAAATATATTTGGAATAAGACCCTTCGGATTTAGACATGCATTTCCATTTCCAGTCCCATTCCAAACAAGCTTGTAGGCAATCACCTTACTTTTTGATCAATTCAATGATTCCAATCAATCATATACAGAAGCATTTAGGTCAAAGGTTTTACATTTCTCTAGTCATAAGAGTGGAAAAATATAACTGGAGAGGCATTATTAAAATCCAATTTGTGAAGAAATCAAACAGATAAGTTTGAGCTTTGTTTGGTTAGGTGTTTTGGCATGGTTGATGCTGAATTACTTTTCTTGGACAAGGGAATCTTGTGAACAAAACTATGATGCAAATCTCCAGAATTTCATGTTCTTGGGAACCCATCATCATATTCGTCTGAAATATCAACAGCAAAACAGCAGGTAGACCAAGGGTTTCAACTATCAGAGGCCTTACAGTAGTACGTACCCTCTTTCATATCAAGCATAGAAGCTAAAGTAGCTAAAGCGTCTGCAATAGAAAGGAAAGTTTTTCGAAAGTTCTCAATTTGCGTTCTTCTTTCCTTCAGTTAGCAGGGGAAAATGAATATTATTGTTGAAGAAATGGTGGTAAAATGGTTTCAAGATTCATTCGAATAAAAAGTCTCTTACTATTTGAAAAATCAGTACACCACATCTAAAATCTGAAGCATATGATGTGGGATTTTCATCTCACATCTTCAGCTTTATTACTTTTTCTACATAAAATTTTTTCTCTCCAATCCATGACTATTATCAGCCAGCCTAGTGAACCATACTGTATGTTTTAACCTACAATGTCCATAACTTGAAATAGATTTCAAACCAAATCAATTATTAAAGATAGGATTTCATAGGCGATTTATAATCTTCAATAACACTCTAGATGAATATGAATCAGCTGTAAACAAGCTTATTCATGAACATAACTAAGAGAAACCATATAAGCTAAGGATACAAAAATAGATAGAATTTCCCATTAAGGTACTATGAACATGCTCCATTGACAAAGGAAGAAAAAAGTAAAAGTAATACTGGGGAAAGAAAATTACCTGCTCATTGAGAGGTTCAGTATTTGGCAAAGGAAAATGAATAGCGCTATCACCAGTTGATTCGAATAACTGTGGTTCAATTGCTCTGGAAAAGTAAGGAAAAGTCTCTTCCACTTGATGGGGAGAATGGAGCAAATCCAATGTTCTGTGCACAATTTAAAGAAAGCAACAAATATAAACATTTAGATTGATATTAAAATTAGATCAATTTCAGAATGAGAATAAACCTAAGAATGACAGACCTAGAACCATTTGTCATCATCTCATTCGTCACAAGCTCAAACATATCTTGGAGAACTCTCACCACATTACTATGATGGTTTTCATCTCCCTCAACCTCAACAAGAACAATAAAAATAAATAAGACAAATAATGATCAACTGGCACTGGAAAATGCAGTCAATATGACAGCTTTGGCTTTTCAGGGTTAAAGTTACCAGAAGTTCAACTAATTCAGTGCATTTCACTTGTAGAGCTGGAAGCTCACTCATTTTGAAGTCCTCAAGAAGGCTTGATCTTCCAATGCTTTCTTCAACTTCATTTATTAAGATGGATACGACCCTAAAAGGCCAGGATACAAATGGTATTAAAGATTAAGAACTTTTGCTATGAAGAACTAAACTCACATATGTCTTTTCAAATTAAATTAGATTTGAAGAAAAGATTGTTTTCTGTACCGTTTCTCAAGATTGCCCACAATGAGAATTTCGAGGACATACTTGAGTGACTCATAGCACTCCTTCACAGCACTGTACATGTACTTGTCCTTTTTTATTTTCCTGAGAAGAATCTCATCCTTTCCAGTGAAATCTCGTGCAATGCTTATTGCTGTTGAAAACTGGAAAACTAGAGATTTATACACAGAAGAACATTGATAATAAGAAAGAACAAGGGCAGTTTGAATCCAAGTGCCAAACCTTATTTGCCAGGAGAAAAATTGGCCAGCGAACCATGCCAGAAAATAACTCTGAAGATATAGGCATTGTCATCAAGTCCAACTCCCTGTGGAGGAAAGTTAGTGAAACAAATTTCTAATAGATAGCCTTGGAACAACAGACAGAGAAAGGATATATCGTACCTGTTGCTTATCAAGTCTTCTAACCGGAAAGAATTGATTATTTGGTTCCATACAAGAACAAACTTAGCCACATCATGTGTTGTAGTTTCAGACATCTGGAAACAGAATCAAGTCAGTCATCATATGGAGATAACAGAAGATCCTTAATGGAGAATGAAAGTGCAACATTAGAAACCTTATAGGCTCGCACCTTATGAAATCTCTTGTGAAAGAAATTTCTTCTTATTCTCTGATCATTTTTTGCTGAGGGCGGGACAAGACAGATGTTGAATGCAGACGGCAAGGTATGAAATCTACTTCTAAGCATTCCCAATGTCCGAATCTACAAATAATACGAATAAGTATTTTCCAAATTTGTTATGCTACAAAAGTTACAGCTTACCTCTCCAAGATGATTTATAATCCCATAAACTCCACCATAGATTGTACAGAAAACAGAATACCAGATTTGTGTATCCATGAAATACACCTGAGATAGATGCAGAATAGAACAATAAATGTCAGACTTCATATAGCATGTTAACAAAAAGTAAATGCTGCTTTCCTAAATAATAATTACCATTTGGCTCTAACTTTTGCTGTTTAGACACGCACTTATCATTTCTCCAAAAGGGGGAGGGAAGGAGGGGAAGGGGAGGAGGGGGGTAGACAAATTATTTTTTTTTTGAAAGTTTTTATTTTATCTATAAAAGTTAATTTTCATATCTTAAGTATCATTTTGTAATAAAAACCTTTGGTTTTTCTTTAAAATAAATGTTTCTTCTAGTTCAAATTATTTTAAATTTAAATTTTAATGCATCAAAAGAAAACATTATTTGTAAAATGAAAGTGAAAATTTTGTTGGCAAAATTTAAAATTAAAAATTACTTATTTTTCTCTTAGAAAAAAATAACCTACCTTGATTGTGGAACTAATTGGACTTTGGTTAAAAGTTTAAGGGTTAATTTGAGCTTGTGTCCCATTTTTGTTAAATTGGACTAACTTGAGACCAAAATAAAAAAATTAGCATCCTAATTTGGCCCTAAACTTACTTTTGAGTTTAGTTAAACATTGATTAAAGTTTAGGTGGTCCAGTTGAGCATTTGTCCAAAATTTTATCATGCAATATAAAACAAGACATTTTCAGGTTGACTATGTTTACAACGTCATCCATGGACTAACATAATAAAGTAGTGTCACATAAGATAATTTTTAAAATTTCATTGTTTGATTATTGGAACCTATTAATAGTTATAGCTCATTAATATTTTTACCATTTTTCGTGTTTGATATTTTCTTACATGGCACTGTTTTATAAGGTTCATGCATGGAAGATGTGTTAGACATAGTTCACCTAAGAATTTCTCGTAACACAAACATTGAATTTTCCTATCTATTAAGTACATTGGAATGTTAGAAAAGTAAAAAAAAATGAAATCAAAGCACCACTTGGCATGCAAACCAAACAATTCCTTATTAAAAACAATATAAAACTATGACAGCTTCAATATATCTCAAATTTCAAATGCAGAACAATCAGATATCTAGTTCATTTAAGAAATCCAAATAAAAACTCACAACAATAATTGGAGCCCAAATAGCCACAATAGCCCCAGCATTACTCTTGACTGATACAAGAGAACAAATTATGAGATAATTTAATGCAAAAGAACAAAAAATTTAAAGAAAAAAGGTCGTGACATGATATTCAAAAGCTCGGTTCAGAAAGAAATGAAGTACCTTTGGGGAAAAGCTCATGCCAATCATAATTTTGCAAACCAATTCTCAACATTAGTCTTGTTGGCTCAATAAGTGGTTTGATCTGCATTTTAATATATAGAAACAATTGATAGGCCGCTTACATTGTCACACTCTATGAAGGGTAGACAAACCTCCAATTAGTAGTGTGGTATCAAACACATGCCCTTTGCATACAGTTGAAAGACACATTTGACACAGAAGATGCTTGCCTACACTTGGATTATAAGACCACTCGTATACCAAACAATAGTGATTAGCTATTTGGAAAATTTGTCAATATTTTTAACTAGTTTTTCCTTTTTTTCTCATTGATAAAACAATACTTGTACATGCACCAAAAACTTTATTGGACAGGCTTGATATATGGGTGGGCCCATACACCAAGTATAGATAAGCCATTCTCGATTAGACACATGTAAAACACATTAAACTGTGTCCACCAAAAAATTGAAAGAAGAAAAAAGAAAAGAAAAATTGAACACGTGTTTAACAGTTTGATACCTACACAAACACATTAAATTCTTCTGGGCTCTTACTAATAACTTTTGTTGCGCAATTGCAATTTTACCCGACCCTCTAAATTTTTCTTTGCCCTAACCCTTCAAGATTGGTTAAAATGCTATCCTAAGACAAATTATAATAAAGATAAAATTATTTTTCTATTAATTGAAAGGGGAAATATCAAATTGGCGATTGAATTTATGCCATGTCATAAATTTAATCTTCAAATTTTGATTGGAATCAACTGGACTCTTTAATTCTAATTTAGACAATAGAGTCAGATCAAAACCTAAAGACTAAATTGACAATCTAATTTTTTAAGGGTTAATTTGGCCTTTAGTTCTTATAATTAATAACAAATTGAGCACTATTTTTCTTTCAATTGAGTCCTATAGTAGAATTGCAATTGAACATGAAAGGTTATGGTAAAATGAAATTAAAAGGCTAGGGTAAAATTGCAAACCAACAAATGACAGGGTGTTTTACATAATTCCACATCAATGCATAGATTACATTAATAATGAAGATAAAATGGTTTTAAGGTAGATGACGATCAAATGTATTATGCTTTTCTAAGGGGAAATTAGCCGTGTTTTACGCATTTGTATGAGAGAAGTAGCAATACTTTTTGACAATGTCTAAATTCCTCTATTATATCACCAAAACAAAAATAATAAAAATATTTGAATCAAAAATATTTAGAAAAGCACAATTTTGAAAGCGTAACCAAACTTAATTCCAATGAAGCTCAAGTAGCAAAGCATTTGTTTATTAATATAATATTTCCTTAATAATAAAAGCAAGTTTTTTGGCATGATAAATATATTTCATGAAATTTCAATTCACTTGAAACAAAATTTTGCAAGCATTTAGACTTGTTATGGAGAGATATAGCTGTGTATAACTATATATTCTGATTTCAAATATGTCCAAGAGGATATGAATCTATTTTACTTCTCATGCCAATATAAAATATTGAGCTTAGTTCTATTTTTCTATGTTGCTTTTGTTTTTCTCACCCATTCAATCTGACTCCTAGTACATCGTGTACAATTTAAACTTCCTTTTGCCTTAAGAAGTGTGGTCTCAATGAAAAATGTAGATGAAATATCTAAAATATCCCACAAGCTCATTTGATGTCATATAAAACATCTTAATAAGAAAGCAACGATAATATCACTAACCTCAAAACTGTAACTAAACAAAAATTTGCTTGATAGTACCAATATCCAAAACAATGTGTATCTGTAAGTAAGAAGAGAGTTTGCATAATAAGAAAGAAATGATAATGAACAATATGCTAATAAATGCTTCACAAAACAAAATATGATATACTTGAAAACAGAAACCTGGGTTTCTTGCATCCCACGTCCAACATATAATTTTGGCTGCATGATGAAAGGATTTCTTAGTGAAGGATCAATAAAATAAAAATGTCTACTATGAAGAGTGTAATCTAGTGAAAGGCAAGAAAATAAATAGATAACAAAAGAATAAATAGAACAATGCAATTTCTAATTCACAAATGTTTGCAATGATTACAAAAGATAATAAAATAGCAAAAAATAAAAAGCATGTTAATTCATAAGATTTGTATTGGAACAGTAAAACTATTTACTTAATTTATTCATCTCGCATCATTCACTGCAAACTAGTACAAAAATTGCTTCTAACTGGTGTTGAATCATTTAGTTCAATGTTCATCACTTTCAAATGTCAATATACTCGTCAATTCATACAATGTGATATGAACTTAATAGAATGAAGGTTCGAGATGCATAATGTTGATGGTGTTCACTTAGCAAGAGCAGTTTTTAGTGTGATCTTGTGTAAAGATTTCACTCTACTATTCATATATATTAACACAATTGTTGACTTAGAAAATTGTTTAGCATTATTGATTTCTTCCTTTTTGTATATTTCCTAGTCAGTTGTAGATGCATGTGTATAAATACCTTGATGTAAATCACAATTAGAAGTACACAAGAAATAGAGAATCAAATTTCTCCTAAAATCTAAATCTCTGATATTTCAACATGGTATGAAAGCTGGAATCCGGAAATTTATTAAACGGTTTTAGGTTAGCAGGGACTTAGGGCAGCCGACCTCTCTCTACCATTGAAGGCTTTCTGGGTGGAGGTGAAGTACACCGCCACTCCTTGAAGCAAGCCCAGCGGCCAGCGACTCTACGGCTGAAATCCGGTGACCGTCCAACAATGCGTGTGAGTACACACGCCGATCAAAGCGTAGACCTCCGCCACACGCTGGCGAGTGAGAGCTTTTCAACAGCCTCTCTCTGCTGGACTTACTTCGACAGACTCGCCCTAGTCCGACGACTTAGTTCCAGCTTGACTTGCGACCTGTTCCAGCCATCTCAGCTTCAAAATTCTTCCTTGAAAGTTGCACTCTGTTCAAGCTTGGTTTCCGCCCATTTTGCACTTTGATTTTTCAGGTGCCATCTTTATTTACTGCTGAGTTTGGTTTTTTTCTCAATGTTCCGCTGTGTATTGCTACTATTTTTTTTTCCAACTACTATCC
The DNA here is from genome assembly GCF_041381405.1 of Jatropha curcas. NCBI lineage: Eukaryota > Viridiplantae > Streptophyta > Magnoliopsida > Malpighiales > Euphorbiaceae > Jatropha > Jatropha curcas. Next base: position 8,237,438 of record NC_143157.1, on the reverse strand, counting down.
TAGTTGGTTAGATTGTGAGTTTGCTCCTAATTTTGGTTAGTCTATTACTACTATTTAATCATGGGGATAGTAATAAAACCACGGAAACATGTTGGAAATTACATGGATGACCGACTAGGGGTCGTGGGAATAAAAGGATGGGTCATGGTGGCAAAAGAATTGATGCAACTAGACTTATTGCACACCAAACTGATGTAGTTGCAGTACCTTAAGCATCTTCTACCAGGAATTTCTCTATTGAAGGGATAAAATTACTAAGGCGTTTTTTGTCAAAACTTGACTCTTCATCCACCGCAGTTACTTCCAATTTTGTGCAATATGGAATAACCCTTCTTACTAATTCTGTTGATGATTCATGGGTTATAGATTCAGGAGCAAACAAACATATGACAGGCTTTCCTAATAAATTTTTAACCTATTCATCTTGTTCTGGCAAAGAAATTGTTCACATTGTTGATGGTTCTTTCGCACCGATTTCTGACACAAGTTCTATTAAGTGCACATCTACCATTGATTCAACTTCTATCCTTCATATTCCTAGTTCCTGTAAACCTTTTATCTGTTAGTGCCATTACGAAAGCCCTCAACTGCAAAGTTGAATTTTTCCCAACTCATTGTGTTTTGTAGGATTTGAGAAGAGGAAGACGACTGGCTTTGGTAGATTGCATGATGGCTTATATCTTCTCGAAAAAGGTTACAATCCTCTGACTCATGGTATTCCTCAAGCCCTGTTAGAAAATCATGGTAATGCTAGTCAAGAAATAATTACATGTCCTCAATTAGGACATCCTTCTTTTTTAGTTCTAAGGAAATTATATCCTGGTCTTTTTGAGCATTGTCAGTTAGAGTCTTTAAGTTGTGATACTTGTGAACTTGCTAAACATACAAGGAGTTCTCATATTTCCTATAATAATAAAAGTCCAGTCCCTTTCATGACTTCATTCAGATGTATGGTATCCTACTTCTATTGTTTCCTTATCTGGTTATAAAGGGTTTGTTACGTTCATTGATTGTTGTACTAGATTAACTTGGGCTTACTTGCTGAGAGCAAAAAGTGAAGTGTTTTCTTGCTTTAAATCTTTTCATAACATGATTAGTACACAATTTGATGCAAAGGTTAAAATTTTCAAAACCAATCATCGAACAGAATATATGAATCGTATATTTCAGGCAATAGAATTATACATCAAACTAGCTGTGTGAATATAGTGCTCAAAATGGGGTATCTGAACGAAAAAATAGACATTTATTAGAGGAAGCTAGATCTCTTTTATTCACCATGAATGTTCCTAAGACTTATTGGGGAGATGCAGTGCTTTTTGCAACCTATCTCATTAATAGGATGCCTCTTAAAACACTCAAATTTAAAAGCCCTACAACAACTTTACAGGGTAATACCTCATATATTGTTCCTCTAAAAGTATTTGGTTGTGTTGTTTTGTTCATCATATATTGTTCCTCCCAAAGTTAGAACCTAGATTTTTGAAATGTGTATTTATTAGTTATTCTGGCACTCAAAAGGGTTATAAGTGTTTTCATCCTCCAACCCGAAAATATTTTGAGTATGGATGTGACCTTTAGAGAGTTTGACCCTTATTTTTCCCTAGCTCCTCTTCAGGGGGGATTAGGATAGAAGAGGAAGCTCCGTTAGCTCTAATGTCTGTATCTGTTCCTGAACAATTTGTGAACATGAACACTAGTAATGAGCATGAAACAAAAATGGTAAGACTTGATAGGCCAAATTTAAGGAGGTAAAGTCGAAGAGAGAAGGTTAATGCTATCACGCATGATACACCTAGTCAACCGTCATCTCTGCAATCAGCTCTTGAAAAACCGTCTGGTGAGTCTTCTATAACTCCTGATTCTAATTTTGATTCAATTCCTTCTGTTAATATTCCTGACTCTGAACCTATCGTTGATGATGATCTTCCCATTGCCCTCAGAAAAGGGGTTAGAGCTTGCACCAAATATCCTATATCCCAATTTGAGACTCTTTATCTCCTACCCATAGAGCCTTTGTATTGTATGTTTCTTCTGTTTCTATTCCATAGAATTGGTAGGAAGCATATCAAGATCCAAATTGGAAAGCAACAATGGAGGAGGAGATGAAAGCTTTGGCCAAAAATGGAACTTGGGAACTTCTTACCCCTTCATTAGGGAAGAAACCGGTGGGATGCAAATGGGTGGTCACAGTAAAACACAGGGCAGATGTCAAGCCAGATTGGTGGCAAAAGGCTTTACTCGGACTTATGTAGTGGACTATCAAGAGACTTTTGCTCCAGTTGCAAAGATGAACACGAGTCCTATTGTCCTGTGCAACAAACTTGGATTGGAGTCTACATCAATTTGATGTAAAATATGCTTTTTTGCATAGTGATCTAGAAGAAGAGGTACACATGGACATTCCTCCAGGCTTTGATGATGAGAGAACCGAAGGTAAGATTTGCAGATTGAAGAAAGCGTTGTATGGGCTAAAGCAGTCACCTAGAGCATGGTTTGTTAGATTCAGTAAGGCTATGATTTCCTTTGGCTATTCTAAAAATAATGTCGATCGTACCTTGTTCATCAGACACTACTGTAATGGTAAAATTACTTTACAAATTATCTATGTTGATGATATGGTTGTGACTGGAGATGATGAAGAGGAGATTGCTCACTTAAAGAAGTTGTTGGCCTAAGAGTTTGAGATTAAGGACTTAGAAAGTCTGAGATACTTTTTGGGTATAGAAGTTGCTAGATCAGATAAAGGGATCTTCCTCTCTCAAAGGAAATATATCCTAGATCTCCTGAAAGAAACTGCCATGTTGGGTTGTAAACGAGCTAACTCTCCCATTAAAGTTAATCACAAATTGCGAGCAAGAATAGGAGAACCAGTTGATTTGGATCAATATCAAAGATTGGTTGGCAGATTGATCGATCTTTCACATATTAGACCTGATATAGCATATGTTGCAAGTCTAATTAGACAATATATGCATAATCCTCGTAGTTCTCATCTTGGAGCTGTTTTTCGCATTCTAAGATATCTAAAGTCTGCATCTGGTAAAGGTCTACTTTTCTCTAAGCATGGTCATCTCAAAACTGAAGCCTTTATTGATGCTGACTGGGCTGGATCTCTAGATGATAAGAGATCAACTTCTAGTTATTGTACCTTTGTTGGAGGAAACCTAGTTACGTGGAGAAGTAAAAAGTAGACTATAGTAGCACGTTCGAGTGCAGAAGCAAAATATAGAGCTATGGCTCCAGGGGTTTGCAAACTGTTATGGCTAAGGAAGATAACAGAAGAATTGCGAATGTCGAAAGAAGAAGACTCGACTTTGTTTTGTGATAACAAGGCTGCAATTAGCGTTGCTCAAAATCCAACATGACCGGACAAAACACATAGAAATTGATAGACATTTCATAAAAGAAAAAGCCTTCCAACATGTTTTGAAGCTTACTCATGTTACCTCAAATAATCAGCTTGCAGATGTTCTTACTAAAGGGCTTAACAGTAGACAATTTCATAATTTAATTTGCAAGTTAGGCATGTGTAATATATGTGCACCAACTTGAGGAGGAGCGTTGACTCAGAAGATTGTTTAGGACTATTGATTTCTTCCTTTTTGTATATTTCCTATTTAGTTGTAGATGCATGTGTATAAATACCTTGATGTAAATCACAATTAGAAGTACACAAGAAATAGAGAATCAAATTTCTCCTAAAATCTAAATCTCTGATATTTCACAACAATATTTATGAATTCAACAACTTGAAACCCATAATTCCAAGGAAATAGGTTTACAGTTCCATATGCATTAAAGCAACATTGGTTTATGATAAGAATTTAAGTTTACCATAGATAATAAAAAAGAATTTCAAATGGGATAACACAAAATTTAAGGAATCTTACCTGTGTCCACCAAGATAAAATTTTAAATATGTGAATATCTGAAATCTCAATATACTTGTTGATCACAGGGAAGAAAAATAAGACCATCTCAACTGCATTAGTCATCAAGTAAATTGCAACTGCAACCATGTAGGAAGAGAAACACAATTGACCAAGCCAACTTCCATATTGTGTAGAATAACAAGTATTTTTCCTTTTTGATTTAGCATAACATACAGGAAGAACAATAGTCCATATGATTGCAACAACCAACTTCAACACTTGTTTCCTTTTCCTACAAATATCCATTTTGAGTCTAGCTCTCCATGTGAACAGAATGTCAAGAATTGCTGCAACCAAAACATTTTGTGCACTTATCTCTCTTCGCATGTAATATAATAAGTAGACATAAATAATACACATGCAAACATAGAGAGAAATCTAAAACACTGACTGATAAATGATTAACAAAGAACAAAAGGATTGCACGTTTCTTTTTTAGCTTGTGTTTTACGTATCTTGCTGTTAGTTGTTTCTTATCCTCCATATTGTATTCTTAGTTATGCTTTAATACTTTCATAAGGAATGCTATGGTTCACAGATCTACAATTGATAAAGCAGGGTTGATTGTTAATTCTGCAAGAGAACATATACAGGCTGCCAAGAACGGTTCTTCAGACAGAAATCAATTATTTTGTGACTATTGTGGTAAGAACAGGCACACTAAGGAGTTCTGCAGGAAATTACATGGACGCCCAACTAAAGGGCGTGGAGGAAAGCAGGTCAGTTCTTCTAGACTGCACGCACACATATCTGATGGTGGAGCTTTATGTGAGGAAACATCTACTACTAGTAGCTTTTCGGATAAAGAAATTCAGTCCCTGAAACGATTGTTGTCACAGCTTAATTCTTCCTCAACTCAGGCTGCAGCTTCTAATTTTGTTAATTCTGGTAATGCTTTTCTTACCCTCTTGGGTTATAGATTCAGGAGCAAATAAACATACAACAGGCTCTATAAAACCTTTCCTCACATATTCTAAGTATCAAGGCACAAAAAAATTCGCATTGCGGATGGCTCCTTAGTACCAATTGCTGGCATAGGTTCCATTAACTGTACTTCCAATATTAAACTCTACTCTGTTCTTCATGTTCCTAGATTCCCTATTAATCTGTTATCTGTTAGCTTAATTACAAAAGCGCTTAATTGCAAAGTAACCTTTTACGCTACTCATTATATATTTCAAGAACTGAACACGGGGAGAACGATTGGCAGTGATAGCTTGCGCGATGGACTGTATCTGTTGGATGACGTTTGTCGGTTTTCAAATTCGGGTACCGGTCAATCTTTGTTAGGAACTTCTAGAAATCCTTCCCATGAAGTTATTCAATGGCATAGGAGATTAGGACATCCCTCTTTTTCTGTTTTAGGACGTTTATTTCCCACTTTATTTGCTAAGTGTGATTTCGATTCATTAGTATGTGATGCTTGTGAACTTGCCAAACACACCAGGGATTATAATTCTCCAATTAATAATAAAAGCTTGATTCCTTTTGCTACTATTCATTCTGATGTTTAGGGTCCTACTAAAACTGTCTCTCTTTCTGGTTATAGGTGGTTTGTGACCTTTATTGATTGTTGCACTAGATTGACTTGGATTTATTTAATGAAAACAAAAAATGAAGTTTTTTCGTGTTTTCAGAACTTCCACAAAAGGATTTGTACTCAGTTTGATGCGCATGTTAAAATCCTAAGAACTGATAATGGTACTGAATACATGAATGCAGTTTTTCGTACCTATTTAGATTCTAATGGTATTATACATCAAACTAGTTGTGTCAATACTAGTGCTCAAAATGGAGTCGCGAAAAGGAAAAATAGACATTTACTGGAAGTAGCTAGGTCTCTCATGTTCACTATGAATCTTCCAAAATCATATTGGGGGATGCTATTTTGACTGCTGCTTACCTTATCAATCGTATGCCTATTCATACTTTAAATTTTAAAACTCCATTAGAGGTTCTTCAAGGAAAAAACTCTTGTATTGTACCTCCTAAAGTCTTTGGTTGTGTTTGTTCTATTCATCAGAATGGTCTAAGCAAATTAGATCCTAGAGCCTTGAAGTGTGTGTTTGTTGGTTACTCTACTACTCAAAAAGGATACAACTGTTATCATCCTCCTTCTAGAAAATATTTTGTGAGCATGGATGTTACATTTCGGGAATTCGAGTCTTATTTTCCTTCCCAATCACCTCTTCAGGGGGAGAAATATCAGATGACAGAGGTGATGAATGACATTCCTTTCCAGGGGGAGTTTCCTGTAGACATAGATAGTAGGAGAGAACCACCACCCAAACCTCTAGAAAGATTGGATAGACTTGATTTGAAAACCTACACACGGCGGACTAATACAGATACAACCATGGAGCATGAGACCTCTCATCAACCGTCTTCTCCAATTTCAGGCTCTGAAAATACAGCCGAACAAGAACTTGGTGAGTCTTCTTTAATTCCTGATGATTCTGATCCTAATCTTGATTCCAAGCCTTCTAACAATGACCTTGATATTCCTATTTCTCTTAGAAAAGGAGTTAGAACATGCACTAAACATCCCATCTCCCATTTCATCTCCTATAATGCTCTGTCCCCTTCCTATAGAGCCTTTGTTTTGTCTGTTTCTTCTGTTTCTATACCGCAGGATTGGCAAGAGGCATTACAGGACTCAAAATGGAAGGCTGCAATGGTTGAGGAGATGAGAGCTTTGGCAAAAAACAAGACAAAGGATCTTGTAACTCCTCCATCAGGAAAGAAGCCAGTTGGATGTAAATGGGTGTTCGCAGTTAAACATAAGGCAAATGGTTCCATTGAGAGGTACAAGGGCAGATTGGTAGCCAGAGGGTTCAGTCAGACCTATGGAGTTGATTACCAGGAAACTTTTGCCCCTGTAGCCAAGATGAATACAATCAGAATTTTGTTATCTTGTGCAGCCAATCTCGACTGGGAATTACATCAGTTTGATGTTAAAAACGCTTTTCTACATGGTGATTTGAAAGAAGAGGTGTATATGGAGATTCCTCCTGGATTTGATGATGACAAGACCAGAGGAAAAGTTTGCAAGCTAAAGAAGTCATTATATGGGCTGAAGCAATCACCAAGGGCATGGTTTGAAAGGTTTAGTAAAGCTATGCTTTCTTTTGGGTACATTCAGAGCGATGCTGGTCTTACTTTGTTCATTAAACATCATCAAGGTAAGATCACATTGCTTATTGTTTATGTTGATGATATAGTGATGATTGGAAATGATGAAGAAGAAATGACTCGCTTAAGAAATTTGTTAGCTAAGGAGTTTGAGATTAAAGATTTGGGAAAGTTGAGATATTTCCTTGGGATAGAAGTTGCTAGATCAGAAAAAAGGATTTTTATTTCTCAAAGAAAGTACATCCTCGATCTCCTTAAAGAAACTGGTATGTTGGGATGTAAACCTGCAGAATCACCTATTGAAGCCAATCATAAGCTTCAAGCTGGAGTGGAAAGTTCAATTGATGTTGGCAGGTATCAGAGATTGGTCGGGAAGTTGATTTACCTTGCCCATACTAGACCAGATATTGCCTATGCAGTAAGTTTAGTGAGTCAGTATATGCATGACCCTCGGGAGTCTCACTTAAAAGCTGTGCATCGGATTCTAAGATATTTAAAATCAGCTCCTGGTAGATGACTTTTATTTTCTAAACATGGCCATTTGACAATAACAGGCTATACAGATGCGGATTGGGCTGGTTCCCTTGATGATAGGAGATCAACCTCAGGATATTGTGTTTTTGTTGGAGGAAACCTTGTCACATGGAGAAGCAAGAAGCAGGCTGTTGTTGCAAGGTCCAGTGCAGAAGCAGAATATAGAGGTATGGCACAGGGAATATGTGAACTCCTATGGTTGCGCAGATTAATGGAAGAGTTAAAAGTTGGTTGAAACAACAAATATATCCTTGTTTTGTGATAGTAAAGCAGCCATCAGTATTATGAATAATTCAGTCCAGCATGATCGAACTAAGCACATAGAGATTGATCGTCACTTTATAAAAGAGAAGATAGTTGAAGGCCTTATAAATGTCTCCTATATAGCTTCAAAAGAGCAACTAGCCGATGTTTTCACAAAGAGTTTGAATAGCAAACTGTTTCATCCTTTAGTTTGCAAGTTGGGCATGAGTAATATCTATGCACCAACTTGAGAGGAAGTGTTGAAATCTTTGTAATTAAAGTCAATATTGTCTTTCCTAGTTTAGGTTTATTGTCTTTCCTAGTTTAGGTTTATTCCTATTTAGATTACTTCCTATATTAAAACAATCTTGTGTATATATAAAGTGGTGTAGAGATTGAAACTATAACACACAATAAAAAGAAATACGAAATATTCTTTCAACACCTTTTTTCCAATATTGACATAGGACACAATTGATTAAAAAAAAAAGATTTCGAAGTACAATTGACACATGAAAAAAAAGTTACAAAAGGTTAGGGTAAATTTGACTGTTTGGCCAATAGTTTTACACATCAATGGCAACAATTATCTCTACATGTAATATATTTATTAGACTCTCAAAAGTATCATACCTTGCATGAGTTTAAGAATTGCAGATGTAATGAAGATGCTCATTATGTCTTCAAATATTGTTGTGTCCAGAATTTCTAGTGGAGATTCCAAATCATGGCAAGCCATAATAATCATTGCCTAAAAATACATGAAAAGAAATTTTAAAAAATTATCACAAAGATGAAGTACTCAAGAAATCAATTGTATGGCACTTTTGACAAACCTGAAGAGATAGGATAAAAAAGCTCCACATCCTATCAAAGCTTCTAAAAATTTGCCAAAATGAGCGAATCTCTACAAAATTTGTCTTCCCTAACCATTTTAGTTCACAATTATCCTCAGCGTGAACCTATGAAAAATGAAAACAATTTAGAGTTATGTATCTTGGGAGTTTATCAAGATGAGCAAAATATGTTATGTATCATGGGAGTTTATCAAGATGAGCAAAATATAGCGAGGTGGCCTCTATCCTTCTTGCTTTTAAGAAATAGATTAGCATATTATAGCCTTCTTTCCTTTTTTTGCATTTAAGATAAAGAGGGCTTGAAATAGAGGCCTTTATGCAAAGCAAGGAAAACAAGCTCACTTAATACAGATACAATTTTAGAAGATGTAATGAACTCATAAGCCAAAAAGCAGAAGTCAAGGAAATGTATGTTTCTTTACCTACTATCATAACGTGTACAAGACAAGACAACTAGAGTCGAGTGAAGATATCCACAATTGCCTACTTTCACTAATAGGATGAATTCAATTACAATTATGCATCCAAGACTGCTAATAGAGATTGGCACATATTGTTGAAGATCAAGCCTTTCAAATGATGAAGTAAAAGGACCCAGGCTCGAAAATGATGGATAAATTGGTTGGAAACTTGGATTAGTGCCCAAAGCACTCATCGACAATGCAAAATTCACCTTACAAATTCTTCATATTAAGAAATTATCCAACAAAGAAAAAAAGCAATCAGATATATCATCATTATATGCAATAGAAAAGAGCAATTAATGATCAGTGGTCTGTGTGTTTCCTAATGCATTAAGCAGGAACATTCTACATTTTCTAACAAGCTAGAACAAGAGAAAGCTATGGTCCAAATGAAGGAATGACAAACAAAAGTACTAAATTTAATGCATTACTGTTTATCCATTTTACAAATCATTTTGAAAATGAAATGAGAGAGGAAAAGAAAACACAAAAAACAACAAACAAAGAAAATGCTTCATCTATAGTTCAACTGAACACATGAATTTACCCCTATCTCTTCATCTTTGTTTGCTCCTAATTCTTCATCTTCTTTTACTTCCCTCTTCTTCTTGTCATCCATAGTTTTTTTAGCTTTGTGTTTATCTAAAGATTGTACACAAAAGAAGTCATGATCCGAACGCATGGGCCAACCTATTTGGAAACAATCAGAAGACCTGCAAGAATATAGCAATTACAACAAACTACCCTTGAAGTCTTAATGAAGTTCAACAAAATAAATACAAAGTTTAATCTAACCAAAAATACTCGTTCAAGTCATCATAGTTTCTCCAAGTAGAATGATCAGCCGTCCCACTTTTGTTTTTCTCAGCTTCCTTCAATTTTCACGTGAAGATTAGATACCAGAAAGAAAGATCTAAAATCATGTTGCGAAATTACAAAGTACCTTGTATATAACTCTGTAAATTGGGGTAACTATGTTCTTAAGGAAAGACTCGAATCCTCCTCCATATGCTGGCATAACCTTCTCCCCAGTAGTCAAGCTAACAGCACCAGTTAACATGCCATGCAATTCATATGCCATCTGAAAGCAAATTTATATTGCATCACAAATATGATCCTTTATAACCTTCATCAATATGATAACGAATATGACGTAAGAAAATACATTGATTGTAAGGTAGTTTCTCAGTTAGCTAAGACCACTGACTCGTGAAACATTTCAGCAATGTATTAAACACTTTGACAAAAATCCTGAAGTCAAAGTTTGATTGTTGATTTGAGCTCAAGTTAGTGAAAATAATACAAAAGTTTAAGTGAGACGGATCTGTAAGTTAAGCTTGCATTTTACCAAACATAAATTATTAAAAAGTTGCAACAATACAATACAATACAATGTAAATGTCCACAGATTAGATATGCAATGTTCTAAAGAACTTTATGTGCCTCTCAAGAATAAATATTAGTGCTTGATACTTTAGATTCTAAGTTCAGATATTGTTGGAGCAACTCCTATAAAACTTGGAACTAAGGCAGGTCAAAAAGTTAAGATTACATTTCACTTCACATAAATCATTCAAGTGTTTAAATAGCAAAATAAAATATAAAATATTAAATCTGACTGATGAGTAGCCATCTACTATATATAAGTCCCCTGAGGAATAAAACTTTGGTTGGAACAAAAAGCACATGATATTAATTATTATTTTGCAAATAAAAATTTCTAAGTCTAACTATTAAGTATTCCTAAATAGGTAAATTGATAAGCTTATCGATACTCCTTAAACCATTATAAGTACTTACAATTTTTTTATTACTAACTGCACAATTACTAAATTCCAAAGCTTATTGACATTGTTGGTAAACTTCAATGTTTATGCACATATATTCATTGATTCCTTTTTGTGTTCAGTAAAATATAAACCAGTTCTACGAATGTAATCCTCAAAAAAAAAATTGCATATTACTATATATTACTAAGCTGTGTGGAAAAAGCACTGTTGCCCCAACAATGTTTTTCCCACTTAACTCTTTTAGTTTTCTTTAATTATATTCCTGCCCAACAATATTTTTCCATTTAACCCTTTTATTATTCTTTAATTACATTCCACCCAACAGTGTTTTCCCACTTAACCATTTTATTACTCTTTAATTGCATTCTTGTCATAACTTAAATTTTGTTATCCATTTAAAAATTTGTTAAATTAACTTTTTAATTTATATAAATAAAATTCATTGCATTTTTTTTAATGCATAAACATATTTGTATCGTAAAAATAATATTTTGCCGAAATTCTACTAGAAGTGTATCATCAAATTGTATAAATACTATTATGGTTTCTTATAGAACATATACTGGTAAATTCCCTTTTTCTTTTAGCAATTTCCGCAACCAATTTTATAAATGTCATCAATCCTCCAAAAAAAAAAAAAGTTCACATATTTGTGGTCTTGGTAAAAAGAAATTTGATTTTCTTACACATCTTAGATGCAATGTGTTTTTATATCATAGCATAGTAAACTTGAGATGGAGATAATTATTTTCTTTTTTAATGATGTTGATAATTTTCTCTATATTTATCCACATGATATTTTTTGGCGACAAAAGATATTATATTAATGTGTTAATATTTAGAAAAGTAAGCAAGTTAAGAACTGAAAATCAACTTGATTAGAAAATTTGCTTAGAACTGTATTCGAACTCAATAATGTTTTGCTTTGAGTTCAAAATACAGTTTGCTTTGATAAATGGCTAGATTTAGTAAGACCAAAATAAAATAATTTTTTCTTATTAAGACTAAAATTTGTAGAGAGTTGACTTTGTTTAAGATTCATGTCATTTTGGCATGGAAATTTATAATTTTCATTGAGTTTCCCTTACAATAATAGTTTCTCTTTTCTTTCATCGAGTTGACTCTCAAACTCTCAAAAGAAGTTATAGGACATATCAATATATATCAAATAATAAGAAAATTACTTTTTGTTTGTATGATAATGTATAATTATTATATATTTTAACATTGATTAAAAATATCAATATTATATATTAGATTGAAATGCTAATAAATTATGATTGAGAAGGACTACAAATGTATATACGAACAAAATTAATTAATATGTTAATATTCCTAATATAAATTCATATTTTAGCCAAGATTGTAATTTACACAACTTATATTGAAAAGGTTGACAATATTAATAATTTGCTTCAATAAATGACAAGTGTCATTAAAAAAAAAAAAAAAAAAAAAAAAAAAAATTGTATTTGACTATATGTTTGTTAAAAAATTTTTGAAATAAAATCATAAGCTCAAGAGTTATATATAACCACGAGTTCAAAATTCATAAACATTGAACACATCAAACAAATTTCTATTCATATTATGCAGAAAGGAATATTATATTGCTGAGTTTAGTTTACTTTAGCACATTATTCAAATTTTGCAAGACTTAGTTACTTGTAAACTTATGCCTGGCTTCAATCATCAGAAAAGTTTTATATGCAATCAAGTAACAACATCAGGAATCTATACTTTTCTCTTTCCAGTATTATTTTAAGAAATTTGTCTTCCTATTATTTCAGTACATAAATATCCATCAAAATTCCAAATCATTTAGAAGAAGTGCATAAACCAATAGAAATATTCCACTTTTCCTAAAGGTGTTGCTCAGAAACTTGCTCCTATAGTTTCTAGACATGCTTGAAGAGTTCTTATTTTTCTTTTTCTTCGGCTACTATTATTTTCTAAGTTCATGAATGAAGACCTTAATCATGCAAATGGGGTGTAACACATTGCATTTGGCATGAAAGAAACAGGCTGTGTGCGCTATAAAATATGGAACCAGCTCAGAGTTGGTAATAAGGAATCAATAAACAGAGACAGATTTTTCAACTTACATGGTGAAAAATATAACATATACACTCTGGCATAAATCGCAAGTTAGCAGCTTCCCCCCATATAAGAAGGTAAAGCCCTATATATAGAATTTTATACTGTTGCGCTTCCTGCTTCACATAAGGCAACCTGCCAGACAAGAAACAAATCAAATGCAAGAAGCAGCAAAAGTGATTATTAAAAGACAGCACAATCCATGAATAAAAATAAAAAAAATAAAAAATAAAAAAAAAAATTCATATGAGACAGACAGTTCTAATTTCTTTGGTGCAAAGCAACAAGCTAAATACACCTCTTACCGGATATTATTTGTTCTCCCCAAAAATTTGCACCAATAAGTATAATTTTTGAAGAACTTCTTCATCAGTTCATCCACAGCTCCATCTCCTAACTGCTATTGTGAGAATAGGATGAATTTCAACTTAAAAAGCTAAGATTGTGCTTAATCAAAAGGTCACGAAATCACCTTGGAGATGGATGTCTGCTTATGACATTGCCTAATGTGAGTGTTAGCGAGGAGTAAAATTAAATGCTCTCTCTGGTTGGCCACATTTCCTTCCTGATGAAAGAAAACACATGAACAAATGTTACATCTTTGATATCACACATATCAAATTTTCCAACTCTAATTTCACATGTAATTAGAAAGTGAAACTGTAAAACAGTTTAAGGAGAAACTAAAAAAAAAAAAAAGAAGATAAAATGCAATTACGCTAAGCTAATTTACCTGAAACCCAAAGCAACACTGAAGAAAGTCAAATAAATCAATGAAAGGACCACATTTATTGAAATCTTCAGATGAAGGTAAACCACGCACATTTCTAACAGCTCCAATTGCAGCTTTAATCTGTATCATTTATCAGTTTGTCAACATGCTTTATCCACTTGCACCAGACCTCAGGAACTAATCATATTTGGTGCAAAAATATGTTGACCGGAAAAAAATAAACCCAGAGTTTTATTTTAAAAGAATGCCAGAAGGTTAGTAGTTCTCAAGCTACAATGAGACGCAGATATGGAAAATTAAAAGAAAAGCTTAAGAATGTTTAAACAAAATAAAGAAATAATTTTATTATCCATCAGGCAAGGCAGCAGACCTCAGGGAGTTGTGTAATGGCATGCTGGAGACCTCCATGATCTAAAGGAAGAATGTTATAAGGTACATAGAGCACGGATTTTGCACGGTTACTGTCCCTTTCAGCAAGAGCCTATGAAGGAATAAACAGAGAAATTATTAAGAAAAGAAAATAGAAAAGTGTTGAATCTTATATTATTATTCATCAGAGGTTTAGGCATTGAAAAGGTAAAATAGGACCTGATGACCAGCTGCATCTGTTACTGTTTTTAATACTTCAAACAACACAGAAGCAATTCTCCGAGCATTTATCAACCTCTCCCTGTGACTAATTTAGATAAAAAAATTCCAAAGATTGTATTAGCAAAACAGCTGCACAATTTAACCAACAAAGTTTTGTCCTTACTATTATTGTTATTTACCTTTCATCCAAATCAAAGCCCCCGCCATTTTTAATAATGTAGTCCTTGTATGCCTGATAAACACGTCTAAGCTCGCGTATATCACTCCTCTCTTTTCGTTTCCTAAAGGTTATTCCTTCATCCTTGAGGAAAAAAGAATAAACAAGAAATTAAGAGAAAAGAACAAAAATTTATGCTGAAAGATAGATTTTAAGCAGCAAAAGCAATAATCATTAGATGGGCACGAGTTGTTACATGTTCAAGTCGCCGAAGAAGAGAAGTTTTAAATTGGCGAACACCCCGTCCGCTGGAATTGCGGTCCATGTTATGTGCTATTTCAAAAGCTTGAAACCGGCCTGCAAAAGAACCTGATAAATTTTGTTTTCTTTTCTTTTGTTAAATGTATAATTTTAGGATTTCGGATGGAATGGCTTACAGAGATAAGCAATTCGAGGTTCGACAGTTTGGATCAAATTGGCAACACGAAGAAACCTCTGAATTTCTCTAGCCAAAGTGGGAGGCAACCTCTCACTGTCAAAAGGCTCAGGAGTTTCATCATCATGACTAAAGCTGGCAGACGACGTCGTAATGGCACCTGTGGTGTTGTTTGGTTCGATGACAGGATCTGCAACAACAATCTCTGAAGAAGACATTGCTTTCGGATGCTCAAAAGGGTTGAACCAGAGACTGTGGATACCGAGTATATATGTGGGATCTTCTTCTTCTTCTTCATTTTAATTACTTAACGGCAAAGAGAGAGGGTGCTTTTTGGACTCCTTTTTCGCTTTTGCTTTTTGTTGGAGATGGGTGTTTGGTGTTTTTCTTTATTGCTTTTGGTTGCTCAGTTTCTCTGCTCTGCTAGGTAGAGGGAAAAAGCTGAGAAGGCAGTAGTAAGTGGAGAAAGACAAAGTCCTTTGAACATCTCATGGCCGGTGTGTTTAAAAAAATGAAAAGAAAAGGTATATGTTACTATATATGTATATATATATATTAACATATGCTTTTTAGAGTTAAAAAAGCATGATTAGAGAAAAAGTTGACATTGTCAATGTTTTTAAAAAAAAAAAACTTTTTTGTGATTTTTAATAAGAAAATAGTTCTAACCTTCCTACGCCAGTACATACATTGTTTAAATAATTTTCATTATTAAATTTGCTACTATTCATTTTGATTAATAACAATTATAATTATTATTTATTTTTACTCATTCAAAACTTAATAATACAAAATATCTTTTGAAATTATTACTAGTGAAATTAATACTAACTAAAAATTTTTGCAATGTATGATTTTGGGTAACGTGCAACTATTCTTCTAACAATTTTTTTTCAAGAAAAGATAGAAATTTTATTCATTAATCAACTCTGTATTTTTCACGATTATAAAAGAAACATCTATCTATTTATATATGAAATATGCAACAAGGAGAAGATTTAACATTATCTCTTTGTCCAACACTTTATTTTTTTTTTTTAGAAAATTTTAAAATTTTATTGTATTTTTCTATATTGTAATTAACAACTTAAATATTTTAATTAATAATTATTCATATTAAATTATTTAAATTACTAAACCTAATCTATAAATAACTATCTATCCTAAAACACATTATTTTAATTGTTTAAATTATAAACTATTTAAAATTTAGAAAAGTGTGAGTATTTCCTAATAATAACATATATAGGCTATTTATAGTTTAACTCGTAGATTTATATATTTTATTCCTAATAATTAATCCTTAAGTAATTAATAATCTTACCTCTACGACCTATAAAGATTAGACTTTGAAACCAAAAAGGAGCTGACTGAAAGTGTGGAGGGACGGAGGAAGAGATATATGTTTAGTTTTAATTATGGAGTAATAATAATTGTTAAACTAAAATGGAAGGGAGAATAGAGTCCGAGCAAAGTAATATGATACACATAAGTATAAATAATCATATCAATTAACTAAAATAAAATAATTATTTAATCAAAGTAATTTAAAATAAAACAGAGTTAAAACGATAATTATACAAAAGAAAACTTTATTACTTACAAAAGGGAGACCATAAAGCTTTTTGAAACAAGACGATATAGAGATAGCATAAAATTGATTCTTCTGAAAACTTTTGCTTTTCTCATAGCATATTTAGCTATTTATAGAAGACTATGAACTTCATTTGATTTAAAGTCTAGATAACTATTGCCTAATAAAATAAATCTTATCTATATGGATAAATAAAAGATGGATAGGGCCTAATATAGACAAACAACTTTACTTGAACATATGCCAGTATATCTGATATTTACTTGAACTAGATAGACTTCAATCTATTTGATTTGTATCATAACAATCATCTTCATGGAGTGGTGAGTAACTAGATGTGACTTCATTCACTAAAAAAAAAAGATGCAGTTTTGCAACTGATTTTTGTGATCGCCACGTGTCGGTCGCAATATGGCGACGATATTGCGACCATTTGCGATGAAAGTTGAAGTTACAGACATTTAATATTCACCGAAGGATTTGCGACTGATCTCCGATAAATTTGGCGATGGATTTGCGATCGACTACATATCCGTCGCAAATCCTAGCGCTAAATAACCCCCGCCAGTTTGATTTTTTTTTTTTTGCGACTCCATTGTGATGAATTCACAATCGATTTTGCAACGGATCTGCGACCATTCTAGTGTCCATCACTAAAATGCGCATTGTAGTTTAGCACCAAATTTGGTTTTTGCTTTGAAAAGGGATTAGTGACCGTTATCGGTCGCAAATCGGTCACAATTTATTTGATTACAAAACGACATCGCAGGATTAAAAATTATGATCGATTTGTAAATGATTTGCGATCGATTTGTCTGTCGCAAAAAATTAGGGATTTATAATCCCTAGATCGCCTTGGTCGCGAGTACAGCGCGCTTATCCCTTTTCCTCTCCTCTCCATTTCCAGCGGCCTCCGTCCACAATTTCGCCAATCACCGTTTGTTGCTGCTATCGCCGGACGCTTCACCACTCGCCGGAGAAGACGCATCGGTCTCCTGGAGGTCAGGTAGGTGCTCTAACCTTTGCGTTTATAATATGCGTTAATTGTGCTAAAAGCTATAGAATTAATTCTAAATCTTCAATCTTCAATCTTATTTGTTTTATGTTTCAATTTGTATTCTTCGGTTTAGTTAGATATAGTATTCTGCAGAATTAATAATAGTTTAGTTAGATATAGTTAGACATAGTTTTCTAATGTTTTCTATATCAGAATTAATAAGAATAATATATATTCTTCATGTCTATTATTAGTAGAGCTGTTTAAGATAGAGACAAAAGAAGAAAAAAAAAAGGCGAGAGAAGAGGTGGTAAGGTAAGAGCACCAAATTTAGGAATTTGTTCTGCAAAATGCAGGTGAAAAGCAACAAACCTTAGAAATGAGTAAAAATATATATTACTACATAAATAGAATAGGTTTAATTTTATTGTAATAATTAGGCTTGTAAAACCCCAAATCGTGTAAAATTAGGGAGAAATTCACAATTAAAATAAAACTTCTGCATAAGTAAATATATATAAGTTAGAAATGCATTATTGGACCTTAAAAGATAAATTTTGATTAAGGGTTTTGTTTTCATTTGTTTTATATTTTGTTTTATTTTGTCGCATGATATGATATAATAATAATAATAATTTTTTGAAATTACTTTATGTTGATTTGTCTTTTTATTTGAGTGGAAATCACATGAATGATGCGTTTGAGTTGAAGGCCTAGTAGTGGCCATTTTGACTTTGGAGAATGTTGGGATTATATAGAAGTGTTTTTTATGTGAGTGTGTTTTGACTTGAGATTTGATTATGTTATGTCGAAATGCTGTCGAAATTTTTTTAAAAACTGAATATGAGGAATCATACACTTACTGATATTATAGTAAGTTTACATATATATAGTTAATCTTAGTTAGAAACAACCTTATTAAGTTTACATATATATAGTCACCCTTATTTGGTATGTTTTAAGGATGATTTATGACTAATGCAATTACATATAGTTTGCCCTTTATAAACAAAGTGTTAATTATGTAAAAAAATGTGGACCAATCGAGATTGGATGTATTGGAGATCGAGGTCAGTGGGATATTAAGACAAGAATTCTTGCAAGGATTGGAATCGTTTATAGAGTTTGCAGTTGGTAATCCCAGTTGTATGGATGGTAATAAGTTGACGTGTCCATGTAATTACAAGAAGTGTCATGATTACTGCCATTGAAAGTAGAGCACCATTTTTCAAAAAGGTGTTACGATGATTTTATGCAGTTAGCAAAATAAATGTTGCCTGAAGGCCATTTGATGGTGGATAATTTTTACCGGACAAAAAAATTAGTTCGGGGATTAGGACTACCCATGGAAAAGATTGATTGTTGTTGAAATAATTGTATGATATACTGAGGTGTTGACTCCAAATTAAGAGAATGCAAGTTTTGTAATCTTCCAAGATATCAACGGCGGGGTCAAGGGACTGGTAGAGTAAAAAGAGAGAAGGCTTTTCAAGAATATGTATTATTTCCCTTTTGTTCCTCATCTTCAAAGGTTATATGCATCTAAGGCGACAGACGAACACATGAGATGGCATGCTTTGCATGAATATGAGGATGGTATAATGACTCGTCCGTCAAACTCTGAATCCTGGAAACACTTTGGTAACAATCATCCTGTGTTTGCTACTGAGAGGAGATACGTGAGATTAGAGCTTTATACTGATGGGTTTCAGCCGTTTGACCAATCAGGACAACAATATTCATCATGGCCTGTCATTGTCTCACCATATAATCTACCACCCTCAATGTGTATGAAAGATGAATACATGTTTCTGTGTGTTATTGTACCTGGCCCTCATAATCCAAATACAAAATTGATGTGTTTCTACAACCTTTGATTGCTGAATTTAATTATTTATGGGAGTATGGGATTGAAACGTTTGATATTTTGCCCAATCAGAATTTTATAATGCGAGCTGTTTTGCTTTGGACCATCAGTGATTTTTCAGCATTTGAAATGTTATCTGGTTGGAGTACAGTAGGGAAATTGGCTTGTCCTCATTGCATGGAAAAAACTAATGCATTTACACTAAAAAATGGCGGTAACTATGTTGGTTTGATTGTCATCATAAATTCTAACCAGAATCTCACCCTTGGAGGCAAAATCAACAATGCTTTAGAAAGAACACGACTGTTGCTGATCCCCCTCCACCTGTGAAGTCTGGAGCTGAAATATTACAAGAAATTAAAGATCTGGGGCTTATGAAAGTTACAGAGTTAGGTGCATAAGAGGTAAATGGTAAAATTGGCAGGAATAGCGGATGGAAAAAGCGAAGCATCTTTTGGGATTTGCCATACTGGAGTTCACTTCTTATCCGTCATAAACTTGATGTGATACACATAGAAAAAAATGTGTTTGAAAATCTGCTCAACATTGTCATGAACATTGAGGGGAAATCCAAGGATAATGCAAAAGCGAGAGCAGACATGAAGGAAATTTGTCGTCAACCAAAACTTGAGCAATCTATACTTACTGGAAAGTTTCCAAAGGCATGTTATTCTTTAGACAAACCCCAAAGGCAACTATTATGCGAATGGGTTCGATCATTGAGGTTTCCAGATGGATACTGTTCAAATTGGTAGATGTGTCGACATGAGGAAATACAGATTGTTTGGTGTGAAAAGCCATGACTGTCATGTTTTCATGCAAAGATTGATTCCTGTGGCATTCCGGGAATTGTTGCCAGGGAAAATTTGGGAAGCAATGACAGAATTGAGTCTCTTTTTCAAGGAATTGATGATGACTGTCATCTGATGTGATGATATGGACCAATTAGCACGAGAAATACTAGTAGTGAGATGCAAATTGGAGCAAATTTTTTCTCCCGATTTCTTTGATTCTATGGAGCATCTGTCGGTTCATTTGCCCTATGAATGTCGTATAGCAGGACCGGTACAATATAGATGGATGTATCCATTTGAGAGGCGAATCACTAACATCCCATTCTAATCATTACAATGTTATTTCAACTCGTATTTACATATTGTCTTTGTACAATTACAGACACCTGCAAAAAATTAAAAAGAATGTGCGCAATAAGGCATAAGTCGAGGATCAATTTGCAATGCAGATTTGGTGCAAGAAGCTTCCACCTTTTGTTCACACTACTTCAAACCACATATTTACACCAAGCATCGGAGAGTGCCACATAATGATAACGGAGGAGATCGAATAGAATCTGAGTTAGAAGGGAATCTAACAATTTTCACCTATCCTGGGTGTACGATTGGTAAATAAAAAAAAAAAAAAAGAAGATTGACTAATGCAGAGACGAGCGGCTCAAACCTATATTTTGTTGAATTACGAAGAGATTACACCATTTATACAGTAAGTATAAATCTTGTAGAGAGTCTAAACTTAATACAGCTTAGTTACATCATATTTATGATAATTTTGTTCGTTCATAAGCAGGAAATATATCAAGCTTTTACGGTTACAAAATGCCAATTTGACTGATACTGCAGTTGATGCAAAACTGGACTCCGAATTTGCAGAATGGTTCAAATGTTTTGTAAGTAATTTTCTACTTACATAACATATATGTGTACATTCTTAGATTTCGCTCATATCATTACTATTTCCCATAAGCTCAAAGCTCGGGAAGCGATATTGATAATAGATTCATTACTGATCTAGCAAGGGGACCTCTACCGATTGCTAATGCCTACTCTGGCTACTTTGTAAATGGTTACAAGTTTCACACTGAGGGTTATGGGACAAGCAGAAAGACAATGAACAGTGGTGTTGGCATAAAGGGATCAAACTACAGTGACGAGTAAAATAATTTTTATGGCAAATTGGTTAAGGTTTTGGAGTTAGAATATCCATCCCTACCAATCAAGTACACAATCTTATTCAAATGTGAATGGTTTGATCCTACGCCAAACGTTGGCATGAAGGTTCATCCTAAGTATAATCTTGTGGATATTAATCAAAGAAGAAGATATACGAAGTACGAACCTTTTGTGTTGGCGATGCAAGCTGCGCAGGTGTACTATGTTCCGTATCCATCATTGAAATGAGATTGTTGTGATTGGATGACAGTATGTAAAATCAAGCCTAGAGCAGTTGTTCATGCAGTTGAAACCAAACAATCTGCTTTACTCATAATATCTAAGCCATTTCAGAAGTTGCGGTTGATAAGCAACCAAGGCAAGTTATTGAAGATTTAATGGATAGACTGAATGATGAAAGCGGAACTTATGTTGAAATAGGAGCATCAGATGATGAAGAGGAAGAAGATCAAATCATCATGGGTACCTCAGAAGACGAAGATCAAGAAGAGGAAAAAGAAGAAGAAGAGGAAGCAGATGATGATGAAGACATAAATACTTAATGCATTATGTATTATGCATAATAAATTAATGTATGTATAATATTATTAATCAAGAATTTTAATGTTATTCACTTTCTTTATACATATCTACCACATGTTCTACAATTCATATAATTGTACACATACATATGTAGGTTCTGTTATCTATAGTACAGATGGCTAAGGGCAGGGCAGTTGATTCAGACACGTCTAGCAGTGGTCCGCGTGGAGGTCGTGGCCGAGGACGCAGTACATGTGGATAAGGACGGACTATCCCTCCTGTAACAGCCCAGTCCTAGTGTGATATTGTCCGCTTTGGGTGCCAAACCTGGCCTGAACCCTCACGGTTTTGTTTCTGGGCCAGGGAAACCTCCGCTCTGCCAGCCCAAAACGCGTCACACTAGTTCAAGGTTGCCACCCTTTATGTATAGGACTTCCACCTTGTGCGTAGCCGATGTGGGATTCGCCTAAGGTGTTGTGCCCCAAACCTGGGATGTCACATACACCCCCCCTTAGGGACTCAGCGTCCTCGCTGAGGTTTGCCCCACCACCGGCTAGAGGGACAAGGCTTGGCTCTGATACCAAATTGTAACAGCCCAGCCCTAGTGTGATATTGTCCGCTTTGGGTGCCAAACCTGGCCTGAACCCTCACGGTTTTGTTTCTGGGCTAGGGAAACCTCCGCTCTGCCAGCCCAAAATGCGTCACACTAGTTTAAGGTTGCCACCCTTTATGTATAGGACTTCCACCTTGTGCGTAGCCGATGTGGGATTCGCCTAAGGTGTTGTGCCCCAAACCTGGGATGTCACACCTCCTCCTTCTTCTTCAAGTACGTTTGGGGCTTCATCCTCTACTCAGCCTCCCGTGCCGCCATCACTTCCTTCTGTTCCTTTCTCTTCTACCCCACTTCCTGGACCAATAGAGTCTTCACCAGCTTCACAGTCACTTACTGCACCAGGTAATCATAAATGTCATTTATTGTTATTTTAATTATATATTAATTATTTATCTGTATCGCTAGCATTTGTCGCTTCTTTTGCAGTTTCATTAGAGCCACGTAACAAGCTTAGTTTGGTAGTGAGACAGTAAGTACTTATTTACTTTCTCCTTTGAACTTGGTTTTGTTCAGATTTTGATGCTTTCGTCTACTTATATTTCACTTATGTTTTTTTTCTCAACATATATCCATCCTCTCGAGCATCAAGGCAATTTATGAGGATAATCAGGCTACATCTTGATAAAGATGGATACACATAGGATGCCGTACATCAAGAGGCGAGAGACTTTTATTGGGAAGAGTTTCAGGTACGATTTGGTTGAAGTTATATCTTCATTCAATGTAATTAATAATCATGCTGCATCTCTTTATTGAAATTTTATTTTTCATTTTTGCAGAAGCATTTCATATGGGGAGAGGCCATTACGGCTATGCTAAAAGTAGCTTGAGAGAAATTATGCGCTCTACAGTATGCTGACTTCACCTATAGGATGCGAAAAAATGGTAAGAAGTAGCAATGCATGTCTTAGGAGATGTGGGAGAGTTGGCAAAAGGCTTGGGAGGATCCTGCATTCAAGAGAAAGAGTGACATATTTGCACAAAACAGACACAATGAGATTGGCGGTGACAGAACAGGACCTTCCCGACACACAAGCGGATCAATATTTGTTATAGAGACATCTCGATTATTAGTGAGTCAACTAGTTACAGTTACATCTACTGACGTTTAATGAAATGACATCATATTAATATATCATGTATAATTAATTCATTACAGGCCAAAAAATATGGTCATGAGCCCACACCGATGGAGGTGTTCACTTAAACTCACACAAAGGACCATGATGGAAATACGTTTGTCGACAGACGTGTGTTGGGCATCAATGTAAGTAACAATGAAGAATATTTTACCATTCTAGTCTTCTCTTACGTGTACAAGTTTAATATAACAAAGCTTGCAATTGCATTGATTAATTAATTTTATTGTTTTCAGGAGAACTACAGTAAAGCTCGCGAGCGTGTTGTTTCTTCTCAGGCTGGATCTGAAGCTAAGTCAAGAATTGATGAGCTAGCACTTTATCTAGAGGTCGTAGGGGCGAAAAGAAGAGGAAAGTATATGGCATTGGGTCTTAGGCATCACAATTTTACTGCGGCTCAGCATCTGACGCTTTTGCAGGTTCCTCATGACCACAGCCCGATAACAGTACCGAGGAGATTAGTGCATTACAGGCTCGTGTTGATGAGCAGGAGAGACAGCTTGTAGAGCGTAGATCAGATGACCGGTCAGCATGGTGCTGGTACTTCTTCCTCTGATCCTCTGCCTGCTACAGATCGAGATGCTTTTACAGCTCTGCATTAGCCACTATCATCTCCTCATGATCCCGATACTGCAGACGATACCTTGGTCACTCCTGCTGACACTACAACACATCCAGCAGATACTCCTCCCGACACTACGACATTGGATCGGGTAGAGAACCGACCTCGTAGATTTGATTTCGGACCTTTTTAGCTTTCTATGATTTTTTCATATTTTGTAGAGTACATTACATTAACAATTCCATTCTTACATTGTTATTGTGTTGTGATCTCGATGATGCTGCTTGTGATTGTGATGTATATATATTGTGAAGTATATATATGCCGATTTTTGATAGGTGGAAAAAATTATGGTTTTTAATATTATTAAATTATTTTTTTTTAATTATATTATGCGATCGACTAGCGACCATACTGCAACCAAAATTATAGCCGTTAAATTTAAATTTGTGACAGATCACTAACCAATCACTTTCAAAATTTGCGACCGATTTGTGACTGCTTTTCATAATTGCGATCGCTTTTCATAATTGCGACCGACACAATCTGCGACCAATTTGCGACAGGCTTTCAGAAGGAAATCACGACGAAAATTAGCGACCGATATTAATAATTTTGGGACCGATTAGTCGGTTGCAAATTAGTAATTCGGTAGCAAAATTATTTGTGACGAGCACTTTTACGACCGATTCATGTCCGTCGCAAATCGGTCGTTGATTCCATTTAGCGACGATTTCTCATATTTTGCGATGGATTTATCGGTCGCCTAACCTGCGCGTGATAAAAATCAACGCGCTGAGTGGAAGACTCAGTAATGCTAAATAATCAACAATTAAAATAACAAGAATAGCCAAGGCAAGTCTCGCAAGTGCTTTAAATTACTCAATTATATAAATACCGAAAATCGTATTAATTTAATTAAAATAAGACGATTATAAAGACAAATATGTCTTCATTCTTTTATAGCAAAAATAAAATTTCATTCTTTAGTTAAGGCTCGTACTAATACAAAATGAACATAAGTAGATTTGATCGTGGCCTATGTTAGCGCCACCCCCATCACACAATCTTGGCCTATGAAAGCGCCACTCCCATCACACAATTAAGCGCATCCGCCTATTTATAAGGACTGATAACCTTAGCATATGATCATAGCTTCACATAACAAAATCAATCTCATCATATCACATTTCAATCATGCATAGTAGAGCCCAAATCAAAATCATTCTTTCACTAAGGATTTTATTACTTACTCAAAATTCTTAATCAAAACACTTCATTACTTAATACCCATCATTTCAAAATTTCTCAACTTACAACTTACAAAAATTACCACATTCTTTTTAAGATAGTATATATAATATAGTATAAAAGTACATAAATCAAGAAATTTTCGGCATTTTCATAAACTTGACCTTTGCTGGGTTTTCAGGGTATAACTGAAGTTGTAGGTCTCCAAAGTGAGTAAAATTTAATTCTTTAGAAAGGTAAAACGAAATTATACAAATGTCATGAAGAGACCACAGTCTAGATCAACCTCTAAGATACTGAAAATAAGCTCAAAACATAGACCAATAGCCTAGTCCTGATTCAACACATCCAACTCCATGTTTATTTAATCCCTACTTATCTGAGCACTCAATTTTGATAAATCCAAATCCAGTGATTGGATAAGATATTTGGAAATACATTTCATGAAGGGCTCAAAACCTAGTTTTGTCATTTTAGGGGTCAAAGATAAGCAAAATTTCGGACGTACTGGTGGGTTGCCATGATAGAATCAGTTTTAGAAATAAAATCATAAATTGAGCTATAGGTATTCAAATTGGACACAAGAGGATAATTTAGAAAGCTAAGAAGTAGAGCTACAACGTTTATGAAGAACATAAGACATTATTTTGCCATTTTAGTGGTCAAAATGGACAATCATTTCGAATATACAGTTAAGACACCATAACAGAACCAGTTTTGGTATTTAAATCATAAGTTGAGCTACAAGTATTAGAATTAGACATAAGAATAGGTTTTAGAAAGCTGAAAAATAGAGCTACAACTTTCATGAAGAAGTTAGAAACAGATGGGAAGTATAAAGGGTCGAAAATGATGTCCAATCCCACTTAAGAACATATCTAACATTAAAATTCATCAATTTAACCAAAATACACAAAGTTCCCAAAATAAATTCAAAAACCTAAAAATTAAAAACAACTTAAACAAGTGAAAGGGGAAAGAGAATATTATTGCACTAACCTTATTAACAAGCTTGAATAAGCTTGGAAAGCCTTACTCCTTGGCTTTCTCTTTACCTTTTGAGGATGGTTCTCCAACCTCTTCAAAGTTTGAGAAATCAACATTACAATCAAAAATTGACAAAAGAAATAGATGGAGCATGATTTAATGCATCAATAACATGTCTAAACCATGAATTCTACTTAGTAATTCACAAAACTCAAAAACCACAACTTACTCACTTCAATGGTAACTTCAATTCTCTTTGCTTTTAATCACCAATCTCACCTTCTACTACTTAATTCTTAAGAATTAAGTACTATTCCATGGTTTAATTAGGTAGTTTGGTGGTAATTTGGAGGTAAGAAAATGAAGAAAATGAAGGAAGAGGAAGAAGATGAAAATGGTGTTGGAGAAGGAGAAGAGAAGAAAGAGAAAGTGTTACTTAGGTGGTGATAACTTTAAGGTGATAAAAGTCAAATTTTACTTCCTCATTTAATGCCAAATGTGTGGCTAAAATCAAGTCCTAAGTAATCTCATCCAATGGCCCTAAATATTCTTCAAATAATTCTCTTCTAATTATGATTTCACTCCACCAAAACTCCACTAAAATAATTCCTCATTTATTTCTTAATATACCACACTAGAAATAATATTCATTTAATACATAAACTCTCCAATAATATTCATGAAATATTTTCTACCCACCTAAATCATGCAAACATGCTTCAAAAATAGTAAATAAAAGATTTAATATGCATAGTAATTTTTCCGGACTAAAATAATACCAAGTTCCGGACCGATGGTACTATTCATAGACCGGTAAATCACTATTACCGACACTAAAATAAAATCAGACTGTTACAGCCACCCTGTGGTTTATCCATATTATCCATATCATATCATCAGATGTACACGGGGTGCCGATCTCCCATACGGCCAACAGTCTTGTGGACCACCCTCATAAACTCATGGTGACCTACTTCATCCCAACTCCACACATACAAGGCATAGCATTATCACAACACAATTAATCAAGTATTGCAATTAAATGCAAGCATATTAATCAATTAAACATCGTAATGCAATGCACAATTAGACATCCAAAATCAAATGCAAATAAATAAATAGTATTAACAATAAACAACAATAATAAAATAAATAATAATAATAATAATAATAAACAATAATAATGAAAATAAATAAATAATGGAATAATGAAATGAATAATAATGATAATAAATAAATAATTAGAGCACTTTATTTATTATGTATCAAATTATAGAATTTATCTAAATAAGATTATTTATTATGTTATTAATTAAAATTAGTATAGGTTCTATCGAAATTTCGGCAGAACCTCCCCTAGAAATATGATTATCTACCTGTTTAAATATCACAATAATATTATATATTTATCAATCAATACACACAGCCCATCCGTCGGGCAACTTACAACAACACCTCCCATCCGCCATATCCATAATCACCAATCATACCCCATCCGCCATCTTTGTAACTCAACATCCACTGAGCTCTTCCATCAACAAATAATCAACTCAATTTAACTCACATAAATAATAACTAAGAATTCTTAATTCCATGTCAAATCTTCTAATTATAATTATAATTCATGTAATTTATTTGACAATGTTCTAAACTAGTTTGCAATTACATTATTCTAAAATCCTAAACCAATTAACTAAACATATCCGGCAATCGCAATATCCGCATACCAATCAATTTAATTTATTTACAAAAGATTAAAAATTTTCTATATATATTTAGGCTATTTCAATAACCTAATTTCTTGTTATTCAGTTTAATTTACTCAATTACTCAATTAAATTCATCAATTAATTAATGCTTTATATACAAAAATTGAGAATTGAGTCTTAGAGCGTACCAATTGAAATTTGGGCGACGATTCCATGATCCTTGCGAAGAGAGGAAAATTCTGTCCCTTGGTGCCTCGCCGGATCGCCGCCATCGCCGCCATCCACGGTGGCCGAAAAAGTTGAAACCACCCAGAATTGACCATTCTTCACGTCACCCCACTCAAATTTCATCGAGGAATCCGTTTTTGATGTCAGTTGTGCGAGATTGGTCCTCCATCTGGCTGAAATAGACCTAACAGTAGCTTGGTGCCGCCATTAATGGTGGTTTCGCCATTTTTCATCAGATGATCGATTTGTCGGAGGGGAAATGTTCGTGTGGATGAGAGGAGTCGATTGAGACCATCCCTAGCACTTGAAGTCGATGGAATTGATGAGATTTCACTAGAAAACTCCATCGCACGGTGGCCAGCCTTCCAGTCGCGATCTCTCTTGATTCCAGCCCTTATCGCGCGAACCAAGACCACAGAGGAGTTCATTTCGACGAGAGGATCAAGATGGAGTGCTCGCGTGTCGAATTCCATGGCCGGTGGCCGGAGATCGCAGTGAAAGGGCGGGAAGGAGCTGTCGCAAGCGAGGAAGAAGAGGAAGAGAGGAAAAAAAAAGAAAGTAAGTCGGTTTCTAGATCATTCTGGTTCGATTCGAATCGATTTGGTCTGATTCAATGATTTAGCTCGATTTGCTTGGTTTATGGATTTTTCACATGGTTTTCAAAAATTTCAAGCGGGTTTACGGGTCCAATTAATTTATTTTAATTGATTTAATATTCAATGCCCAAAATAATTCTTGAAGAGTTTAGAAAATTCTCGGTTAGGGGTTACGATACAATACTTTGGGCTTGGCCCAACTCGCGAATTAAGATTATATAGTACCTGCAGCCCATACAGTCAAAAATTCTGATTTTTGATTTAATAAAAATTCAAAAATTTTGAAAATAAAAAATTCGGGGTATTTCATCATTTGATTTGATAATTCCAGAATAGAATCCGAAAGTAGCTACAAATGACAGTAACTTAGCTTAACCAAAATTGGTTAATTGTTTATCATAAAGCTCGAAGTCTTGTAGTATCTATATAGGAAAAGTTTTAATTGAACATCCGAAATAATTGAACAATTCTTGAAACCAATAAGGAAATTCTGTAATTAAACCTCGTGGAATCATCACGAACCACGAATGATTATGATTTCTTAAATAAAATGCATTATACCAAGCTTTTCTATAATTCTCATAGTTGAAAGAACTTTGTATAAAGTTTTGACTAAAATTTCTCTCAGTGTACAGATTCTAATTCCAATCAGAAAGAGATAAAACCTTTTTTATTTGAACTTTTAAAAATAAAAATTTTTTAACATCTTCTGGATTATGAATATGTTCCAAAATTTATATCAACTAATATAAACTGATAAAATTTTCTACTTTTTGGAAGTGACTCGGGAACAAAATGAAAATTAGAAGGAGTATATTTTGAGTGACTTCCAAAAAATTTTAACATTTAGTATATTCTTTTTTATGTAGGTAATTGGTATATCTATATCCTTATTGACATAAGGATAATTAATTATGGATGATGATGCATCGGTAAAGGCGTCATGGTAATTGGTTGTTCTATTTATAGCAGAAGTAGTTGAAGCAAAGGCTGGTATTGATAATTGAGTAGTTGAAGGGCCAAGCATTTAAGAGAAAATTCTCACACTCTTTTTTCCATAGCTTTCTCTTGTAATTCTATTCTTATTAGAAGTGCCCATTAAGTGTTGCTTAACAAATTCTTCAGATAAAGAGAAAAACTTATTTGTTTCTATCTTTTCCTTGCAAGAATTCGCTGGTAAGAAAATCAGTTAAAGAGTTAGAAGTACCTTTAATGGCTTTAACTTCAAAATCGAAACATGATAAAATAACTTGCCATCTAGCAAAATTTATTTTGAAACAATATTTTTGACATCCTTTTCTAAAACATTTTTGGTTGCAGAGCAGTCAATCCATAAAAAGAATTTTTTGTTAATAAATCATCTTCAAATTTTGTAATGCATAAAACTATTGAAAGCAATTCCTTTTTAATAGTTGAATAATGTTTTTTATGCATCATTTCATGCTCCAAAATGGTACCTAGCTAAGGATTCAAAAGACTTATCTGGTAATTTGTATTTGTGAATACCTCCATAGCATATATCTTGAGACAACAGTTTCTACTATAAGAAATAAATGGAATTTGGTATCGAAAGACAATGAAGGCTTGTAACTTTAATCTTTATGGTTTTAACTATTTGGATATGTTTCTCAGACCAGGGAGAAGAATTTTTTCTTAACCTATTGAATAATGGTTGACATAAGATTCGAATATCTTTCATGAAATAATCAACATAGTTTAGACGTCTCAAAAATCTTTGTAATTGATTTTTATCAGTAATTTCATCTAGAAATCTTTTAGTAAAATTAATTGATCTATCAATCGGTTTAATAGTACCTTAAAATATGTCATGTCCTAGAAGTCTTATTTTAGTTTGAAATAATTTAACTTTTGGAGAAGAAACGACTAAACCATTTTACTTAACTATATTATAGAACTTTTATAAATGAGAAAAGTGTTTATCAATATCATTTGAATAAATAAACATATCATCAATGTAAACTGTTGAAAACTCATGATAATTGTTAAAAATGTCATTCATAATATTTTAAAATTCAAAAGGGACATTTTTCAAATCAAATGGCATAACATTTCACTCATAGTGGCCAAAGAGAACATTAAAACCAGTCTTGTACCTGTTAGATTCATGTATTTGTATTTGCCAAAATCCTGATTTCATATTAAATTTAGAAAATATATTTGCTCTATGTAACATTTTTAGCAAATCTCTTTTATTCGGTATAGGATACCTAAACCATTGTAATACATTATTTAAAGGTTTATAATTAACAACTAAGTTGGGTGCTCCTCTTTGTATTTCTGTCGCATTCTGGACATAGAAAGCTGAACATCTCCAAGAGGATCTGGATTTTCTAATTAATCCTTCATCTAATAAATCAATTATGTCTTTGTAATAATACTCTTGTAATTGTTTATTCATCTGTATGGCTCTAGATCTAGTTAGAATATTTTCTCATTGAAGTCTTTTATGTAAGGTAAATGAACCATATGTTGTTTTCTAGACCAAAAGGCATTCGGAATAATTGAACATACTTCTTTATTTAAAAGTTCTTCAAAATCTTTAATTTTTTGTTGCATATGGGTTTATTGTAATTGATTTTCAATCCTAATATTATTAATTTCTTATTTTAAGTAGCTAATATGCTTCTGTTTTTTTTCAATAAAATTTATTTCTTTATATACAGATATCTTGTATAGCACTTAAATCCTTTTGTCTAATTGGTTGCATAAATTTAAAACATATTTGATTATTTAAGATATTTATTTTTAGTCCTTCATTATCTACTCCAAAGGGATAAATAGTAGCTCAAAAGGGTGTTCCTAGTATGGCTCTTATAGTAAGATTTTTAACTAAAATAAGGGTGTTTAAAACAAAAACCATCATTACATATCTTTACTTTTGTTAGCTTATATTATACTTTTAACTTTCTACCATCAGCTATGTATAAGCTTTTTTTAGTTTTTTCATAATATATAGTTGGAATTAATACTTCTTATAAACAATTTTGATCTGCACTAGAGTCAACTAATGCAGTTGTAGTTAAATGAAAATCATTAACTACTATTTTAACTAAAACTATCCATTTCTGAAAGCTTACTCTAGATATCACATTAATAAACTTATCATAAGATAATGTTTTAGCTAAATTATTAATTTTCCTATTTTCTGAGGGTTCCGCCTGTACATCTATAATTTATTAACTTGTAATTGAATGATATCTTGTTTAATTTTATTATGTTCTTATTTAATTCTTCTATTTTCCTTTTAATTGTCTTAATCTCTCCTTGTAGGTCGACCAGAGGAGGGGAAAGTTTATCTTTATTACTATTGAACCTATTAAATATTTCTTTTAACTTGTATGGCTTATATTGTTTTTCATCTTTACGTAATATCACATCTTTTAATTTTAACAATTATTGCTTTTTAATGTCTTTATCTTCAATCTTATCTATACAGTCTAAAAGAAAATTTGTCTCTCTAGTAACTATGTTTATATTATTTAATTTACAAATGCAAGGACCATCGCATTCACAGTTATTTATATCACTTGAACTATTTTCTGAATTACTAGATTCTATTTTATATAAATCTTCAGGGTTATCACTTATTTCTAAATCTGTATCTGTATCAGTGAGAAGCAAACTCATCATTTGCTGTTTTAACTTATCTAATATATTTAAGTTATTTATTTTTTCTTTCATCTTGCATTGCGACTTGTTCCATCCTACTTTTTCACATTTGTAACACACTACTTGTCTTTTACCTTTTATTTTAATTGTATTCTTCTTAGCATTTAGAGGGGGTTTGCTATCGCTAAATATAGTCTTATTTTGAAAAGTTTTGGCTTTATAAGTTTTAGCTTTTATTTCTAGTGGAAGGAGGATTTAATCTTTTATATCCATACTGACTACAGAAACTTCCTAATTCTTTTCTACTCTGGTAGAACTCACTCTTCATTTTTGCTTTTAACTTAAGATCTGTACATAAAGCGAAACCTTCATTATTAACATGAGTAATAATTTCTCCAAATATGAGGGTATCATAAGCTATAAATCCACCTTATGTCCCTTATATTTGAGAGCGTACTTTTTCAGCAAATAACTTAAGTAATCCACCAATAAATCTTTCTTTCTAAAAGGCATGACTACGATCTTGCATAGTATATACTTTTGTAAGAAATACATCCTTATACCATCTAAAATCTTGTAACTTTGGACAAGTCAAATTAGTTAATAACTCAGAGGCTCTAGCTTAATATTTGCCTGATTCACATATAAAGGTTTTAGTAATTGCAAATATTAATATATTAATTGCATCTTGTACAATTGTATGCATTTAGTAACACAGTTTGATCAATGTTACCTTTAGATTTATGAGCTGATGAGGCCATAATCATTTCTTGTAGCATATTTATTATTTGATATTCTGATAATCCATCTATATTCCATTCATTAATTGATTCTCCATAGTATCTAGCTTGAGTCATGGCTGATCTATCTTCATATTGTATATCTGGAGGTGTCGGCCTAGGGTAAAAAATTTTAGTTTTTGGTAATGGTGCATTATGAATCTTTTGAACAAAAAAATTTTCATTGAATTGTTCTTCTAATTGACTAATATCTGTATTTGATTCTTCTTCTTCTTCAAATTGTTTATCTTTACTTAATACCTTAATACTACAAGAAGAGAAAATATTTAAATAATTTTAACCTATTTTGTATCTTTTCTAACATATCTTCTGTTTTACCTAACTTAATTATTTGATTTGCAGGTATCTCATTGGGCTTAAATATCAAAATTTCTGGTTAGTAATTGGTAAGGGTCTTTGTGTAGGAGAAGTATAAGATATTGAAGTTTGAATTTCTAGTCTATCTAATTGTAACGCTATTGTGTTATGTATTTGATTTGTGTAATTGTTTTGAAATTGAACATTTTTAATATCTTTTAATGTAGGATTTTCCTTATCATCATCTACTGCATTTATCATCTTAAAAGGAGAACCTATAATTATCTGATGTTGATGATCAAATTTAATTTCTTTTAGAGGAGGATAAACGGATATAACAATATCATTAGATGTAGTTATCCATTCCTTAGTTATCTTTTGATTAACTAATACTTCTTGAAAATGGTGTTCTATATTATTCTCAATAGAATAAATAGAAAACCACTGAAAGAATGGAATATTAACTTTATATTGATTCATATAACTATAATATAATTCTCTAATTTAATCTCTTTTTTCTTTTGAATAATTTTTAAAGAACCAGCGACACTTATCTAGAATCTAATCATTAGTCATCTTTTTCCTAAGAAATTCTTTTATTTATTGAAAATTCATTTTCACTAATAACATTTAATTGAGATATATGTTCCATAGCAAATCCTGTGGGAGACAAAGATCTGGGAGGAGAGGAGGATAAAGAGTTAACTGTTTGTTCTACTTCTGGTCTAGGTATAGATCTATTAAAATCTACACTTTGTAATTGAATATTTGGCATTTAGTTAAATGTAG
Source organism: Jatropha curcas (assembly GCF_041381405.1). NCBI lineage: Eukaryota > Viridiplantae > Streptophyta > Magnoliopsida > Malpighiales > Euphorbiaceae > Jatropha > Jatropha curcas. Next base: position 8,202,921 of record NC_143157.1, on the reverse strand, counting down.
ATAACCTAGTGTTCTCGAAACTAAATACTTTTCTAGTGGGATTTTCTAAAGGAAGAAATTGAATATGAATACTTCCATCGATATCTTCTACAATACTAGAGGAAGTAGAAATATTTTCAATATATACTGGATGATTAAATTCTTGGAGATCCCATGAATTTTCTTGGGTTAATTCATGCCACTTTAGCCTTTTAGGAGTGTGTACTTTTGTATGTTGGGTATTAGCTTCAAAAACAATTGTTTCATTTCTAGTTATAGTGTCTAGATCTAGGATCTAGGGTAGTTGTCTTAAATTCTATATATAACTACTATAGACCTAGTGTTATTTGAAAATTCATATTTTTAGATTTAATTATTAAAGTTAAAGCATCTAGAATATTTGAATCATAAAGAGACAAAGAAAAGTTTGGATAACAATTAAAACAAATAGGACCATTAGCTAAATTAGATTCAATCATAACTAAAAGAGAATTTGAAAAGTTCAAATGTCTTGTATCATGCAAACATGCAAAAACAGGAATATCTAAACCAACTCGAAATAAAGATTTAATTGTAACTTGAATCATACTTATGTACAAAAATTTATATTTTTCTTTATGCTTCAAATAGCTTGTGGAGAAAACAATTAAATATTTTCATGCATATGACTTAATGGAACAGATTATTCAATTTTTTAATTGAGTAATCAAAAAGAAAATCAAAAGAACTAATTTTGTAAATTGCACTGACATCATGTTTTGGGATAAACCAATTATGTATATAATTTTTCACATGAGCGATATTCATCTCTTGGGTATTCAAATCACAAAGGCTAGAACTAGGATTATTAATATTCAAAGACTTATTATTAGAAAGAAGATTTAGTAATCTACTCATTTTGCCGATTAATAATTGTAATTAGAGACTATTGATTACTAGGACCACCTTTGCGGGGCCACCTATTACACGGATGACCAACGTTTACACCGGCTGACCTAATCCAATAGTTTCGTAATCACAACTAGTAATAGCTTAACTCGTAGATTTTTATATCTTATTCATAATAATTAATCTTTAAGTAATTGAATGGAGTTGACTGGAAGGGAGCTCCAGTGAGCTGAATTTTTAAATTACTAATTTAAATTATTATTGATTTAAATTACTGAACCTTATCTATAAATAGCTATCTATTCTTAAACACATTATTTGAATTGCTTAAATTATAAACTACCTAAAATTTAGCTGAATTTTTAAATTGAAACACAATATATCTATCTATTTATATCTTTATATAATATTTTTCTTTTTTTACCAAATTTTGCATTTTACTTTATTTATTTGTATTACCATTAGTGCTTAAATATTTATTGAAAATTTTAAAAAATATTATCTTAATATTATATTAAACTATATTAGATAATTTAAATTATAGAACCTTATTTGTAAAATTATCTATGATAATGAATTTGAATTGTTTAAATTAATATGCTCTAGATAAAACCTGGCTATTATTAGATAATTTCTAGCTATTGTTAGTTGAATTAATACAGTATTCTACTTTCTATAAAACACTTGATTACATTAACACAGTAGCATTAGCTTCCACTTTCTCTTTATAAATTTGGGAATCCTTTTCATGATGAAAAGGACTCTGTAAGCAAAGAACATGTACTTTTTTTCTATGTAGTTAATATGCATAAAAGATTACATATGCATATTCTACTTCCTTAATAACTAGTTGAAGACACGCACTTTGTGCGGGTTGATTGCTTTATTATTGTATATTATATTTTATAAATTTTATTTAATATATTATTTAAATATTTATTTTTTTGCAGGTTGCATTATTAAATTAACATATTATAGAGATCGCAATAATTTAAATAATTATAAAATTTGCACGGTTTGCTTTATTGTTTTATTGTTGTATATTATATTTTATAAATTGTATTCAATATATTATTTAAATATCTATTTTTCCGCAGGTTTCATTATTAAATTAATGTTTTATAGAGATTGTAATAATTTAAATAATTATAAAATTTAATATCATGCTTAGGTAATTATATATAGATAATTTAAACAATTTAAACACCATATATTAGCATAGATAATTTTATAAAATTTTTTAATGATTCAAATAATTTAATATGATAATATATAGATAAATATTATTAATAATTTAATTATTAAAAAACATAAAAATGTAGAAAAATTAAACAATTAAAAATTACTATATAATAATTTCAAATAAAAAGTTATTTTAGTTTAATTTAATATACAGAACTTAAATAGATTAAAAATGGAAAGTTTTATACAAAATAAAGCCTTAACTATTTATATCTATATTTTTATTAAAAAAAAATTTGAATTCTAAATTTTTAAAATTTTTAAAGACCTAATTTTAGGTTTTAATTATATACTATATAAGGAACATGACTTGTAAATAAATAAACAAACAGAGAAATTCATAAGAAATTTCTTCCATAAATAGAAAAATAAAAAGAATGAAAAAACAGATTAGAGAGTTAATTACCTTAGTTGGAAAAGATGATGATATATCTAGATCAGAGAATTAATATTGTTATACTTCTACTAATTAAAATTCGAAAACAACAATAACATATATATCAAAAGTAAAAAAAAAAATAAATAAACACAACAAAATCAAAACATAAAGAATTGAAAGCAAAATAATTAAAAGAGGCAACAAAAAAAAAAAAAAAAGCCATTGTGAAAGAAAATTATTGAATAGGAGTATTTATAGATAAATATAGGTATATAGATAAGATAAAAAAAACTCAAAAAGTTTTAAAGTTTAAATTTTAAAAATTTAATTGTTTCAAAGTGGTTTATATCTTGAAAAAAGAATTTTTTTTAAAAAAATATATATATAAATAAAGGAAAAAAAAGAAGAAAAAATCTAAAAATTTATAAAAAAGAAAAAATAGAAAGCTGAAAAATTAGAGCGCCGCATCAGTATTTGTATAACATTTTTGGTTACAAAATTATATATATTATTTAATTTTTTTAAAAATTATTATTTTTTCCAGAAGCCATATAAGGATTGAAGCCATATAAGGATTAAATCTCGGCATCAATTCTCGTCCTATCATGAGAAATCTTATAACGACGTTTGATGATTTGGTATTTGACATATTAATGTTTATTTCTTATAATTTTACATCTAAAAAAAATTCAAATTCAAATTTATAATCTATTTCAAATTTAAATTTAAAACCTATCCAAATAGAATAAATCAGAGATAAAAGTGTACAAAAATATATTTTAAAATTTTAATTTTTGAATGCTCAAATAAATAAATATTGAATATCCTTATTATAAAACTTTATTTAAAATATTTTCAGTTATTTTTTATCCCACAAATAATTTTTTTTTTTAAAAATAACAGCATATTTCAATAATAATATTTATTTAAAAATTATATAAACATCCGCGCGGAATAACAAATATTTTTTTAAAAAACAATTGGATCTTATTCTTATTACATTTTTTTTGTTTCAACCTATAATTTATGAATTTATAAATATATTATATAAAACTCAAATTTAAATTCATAATATTTAAATAAAAAATTTAATCAATTATTTTATAAATTCTAAATAATTAATAGTTTAAATATATGATTTTTTAATAACAACAAAATTAATTAAAAAATTGCTAATAATTACCTTTCATAAATTGCTAAGAGTTTTTAGATCAAATTATTTGGTTTCTTATAAGATGAAGTAATTTGTTATCTTAGACGTTATTAATTATGTCAAAACTATAATTAAGTAGTTTTAGAAACTCCTTAGAAGTGAGAAATGATATTAACTTTGTATAAACTATAAAACATTAATTAATTTTAATATCCAATAAATGATAATAATACTAATAACCCAAAAAAAAAACACTCCCTTCAAAGCATAAATTGAAAAAAAAATGCAAAGACCCAAAGTGAAACAGAAGAGAAAAAAATGAGAAATTAAATAATGAGAACATAAGAGTTCAAAAAAATAATGAGAAAACAAGATCAAAGATTAAAAGGGAACTGTCACAATCCGAAACCATGGGCCGGACTGACACTAGGGCCCAGGTAAGCATAAGGCCTCCGAGGTCCGTAGTAAGCCTGAACCACTAAAATTCAACCATATTAATATGAAGTTCCAACATTCAGCCATATTGCCATGCATAATAAATCTCATAATTATATTATACTTTAGCCCAAATCTAGCATTTTATATATTTTATACCTCGGGCCCAATTATAATACAGACATTCTTAATATGGGCTAACAAATTCATGCATTATTCACATAAATAAATAACTAAACATCCTTATACGTTTATTGGTTACAATCCTACAACTACGGAGTTTACTAACAGATAAATATAAATAAGTTTTAGTACATATAGCTACATAATTTAAAAAAACTGATGATTCTAAAAGTTACCTTTCTAGCTCTGCGGGGAAGAAGACAGAGCTTTAACCGGGATAAAGAAGTATCTACTTCTTGAAAAGTTAAACAAAGAAATGTGAGTCTAACAATAAATAGTGATTATTGCATAACACAAGCATTCACACGAAATGCTTCCTAAAGGAACACACAACCAGTCAAGCATTTGGTACAACATCAGCACTCACAAGTAATTACATCTTCAAATAATCAAACAAGTGGAAATTAGTCAGTGGCATCATCGAAACCCCCAATGAGCCGTCCTTACACATGACCCATCCTCTCATGATGTGTGCACCATGGAGCCGATCCCCATACATGGCCGACCGGTCTGATCCTCGTTTGACCAGCCCTCTCATTTTTTTTATACTCTCTTTTATTTCCATATCAACAGGAGGCCACCTTGTGGTTTTCCATATAATCCATATCATCGGATGCACACGGGGGCGCCGATCTCCCCACACATGGCCAATGGTATCGAAGACCGCCCTCACAAGCCCATGGTGACCCGCTTAATCCCAATTCCATGCAAACAAGGCAAATAAAGGTCACGACACGAATAATCAAACAATGCAATTAATACAGGAATATTAAATAATTAAACATTATCATGCAAGAGCGCAAATAGACATTCATACACCAATTCAAATAAATATAATATAATAATTGGTACTTGAAAAATAGATAAATAAATAAAGACAAAGCTCTATATAAAAATGATTTTATGTATGATGCATATAGTATATATACTGGTTATTATTACTTACATTGCTAGATGGGAAAACACTCTATTTTAAACATATCGAGCTAAAGAATTATTCTAAATAAGCCTATTAACTTAATCATTAAACATAACTAGCGTAGATTCTATAGAAATTTCGGCAGAACTTCTCCTAAAAATAGGACTTTCTGCCTACTAAGATAATGTCAAATACTCTCTATATATTCATTCAATCCACACAGCCCATCCATCAGACAATCATTCAAATCAAATGCCCATCCTCCTTTGCATGACAATACCAACAATTAACGATTATCATTTAGTACTCTTAGTCAACAACTCACTATCAAAACCTTAAACTCAATATTAAAAGCCATATTCAAGAGATTAACAAAATACATGTTGCCATTACAAAATAATTTTCACTTTATTCCATCTTAACCATTTGAACTTCTAATATTATCAACAAATTACGAAAAACTTGTTCCTACCACCAATATGGACTTGGTTCATATCATCCTAAAGAAAAGTAAAACATACTCATACTTGGTCTTTATTAGTCCAAATTTAAAAAAAAAAATCAATCTCATAGCAGCTGCCGTTTCCTAGAAATCCTAAAATTCTAACTTAAACCCATAGCCCACAGTCTAGCAAACTCATTAATCAATAAGGAATTCTTTTTAATACACCGTTTCTAATCTCATCATCATCAAACACATTGAAATGAACAGTATGGCTGCTGCCATTACACCAAACTTCAAGTTTCTTCATTTCTACATCAAACCTACTTTATACATTAAACCCTTTAATCATGCTTAAGGAATTCATATTCAATTAACAAATTAATCGAAATCATCTTAAATCGACTATTAGTTTTAAATTTGGAATTTATACAAAAAAAAAGAGGAACTAGGTCTTAGAGCATACCAATCTAAAATCAGACTACGATTCCACGATCCGCGTGAGGAGAAGATGGTTTTGTCTCTTGGGGACTCATCAAAGACTCACCGGTCAGTCGCCAAACCTCCACCGGCACAGCCATTCAGGGTGGTCGGAGATGTCGATCCTGCCCAGAAATTTGTAAGAATTCCACCACCCGACTTGAAATTTCATGAGGAGTTCAAATCCACCGTTCGCTCGTTGAGCCAGTTGGTTGTTTGGCTAGAATCTGGCCAAAAGTCGCTATGTCTCCACCGCTCATGGTGGTTTCGTCCTCCATACCCCATCGCCGGACTTATTTGAGGAAAAATGATTGCGTGGAGGAGAGGGATCGACCGGCACTCACCTCATGACATGAAGCCGTCGAAATCGGCAAGGATTGATGAGAAATTGACTGTTGCACATCATCGTCCTTCCTCTCCTTTCTGCGTTAAAATCGACTGGAAATAGGAAGGGGAGTCGTCGGAGTAGTGCTGGAAAGGAAGAGGTGGATTCGGCCGTTTATAGGCTATGGTGGCCGGAAAATCGATGGAGAGGAGAGAGACGACACTAGCCCGAAAGAAAGGAAGAAGAAGAGGAGGAAAAAAAGAAAAGGCTGGTTTCTAGAGCTTTCTAGGTCGATTTCGATTCGATTCGAAGTGGTTTGGCTCAATTCAATGATTTAGTTCGATTTTTGCTTAGTTTACAGGGTTTTCACTTGGTTTTCGAAAAATTGAAACTAGTTTATAAGTCTGGTTTAGCAATAATAAAATATTTTTCGCTGAATTTCATTGGTTAGAATTTATGATTAAATTTTTAAATGATTAGTTTTTGAAAATAATTTTTCGGGTCGTTTCAGGAACCTATAAACAAAATTTAGTTTTCTTATTTAGAATTCAAAGAAAGAAAAGAAAGAAAGTGAAAGAAAACCTAACTTGAGAGTGATTTAAGATTTAGATTAGTGGAGAGCTCGTATGTTCATCTCTTCTTTGCCGCCTATAAAAAAAACAAATAAAAATATCAAATGAGAACAATAGTAGGAGAGAATAGGAAGCGTAGAGATACAAATAAAAATTAAGATTCGATGGAAGGAAAATATATAGTTTGATAAGATTAAATTTCAAAAATGTTAATATCACAAATTAAATATTAATTTTTAAATTTAAAAAATATTTTAATGGCCATTCAAATAGGTTTATGGTGTATGATGAATATAAAATACATCTACTAAGTTTGCAATTAATTTAAAATATAGCAAACACTATAAAATTCAACAAATATTATGAAAATTCTAATATATTTTTTTTTTAATAATTAACTATTTTCAATCTTTGCTTGCACATCTTATTAGATAACCCTCTATAATGTAATTATAGACTATAACTTATTAGGGGCAAGTTGCTTTACAAGTATGCTGTAAATTCAGTTCAAGAAAAACTAGATTAATGCTCATCGAAAATGCAAATGGAATTTAACCGAATAATATACAAAACCAGACCTTTTTTTTTCAGTTTAGTTTTATTCTGTTTTAGATATTCTTAGACAGATTTGGACTTTTTTTTTTGAGTTTAATAAAATAGCACCAATGCTTTGAAGTTGCAAGAGAAAAATACTCTTAGTACTAATAATATTAATGATAGAAAATGGTAAGCGTCATCTTGCCATTCTAGTGTTATCCAATGAGTGACTTTTTTTGAGTTTAACATAAGGACGCTTGTATGCAAAGAGTGACATGCAAAAATAATAAATCACATTACTACAAAAAAAAAAAAAAAAAAAAAAAACAGAAGTTAATGACAGAAAATTCAGTAGGTAAAGCTTGAAATTCTGTCGCTAATTCTAATTGCCAACAAATTAGCTATAGAAAAATTCGGTCCGTAAAGTCCTTGTCGCAAATTAATTATCTACGGATTTACATTCTATCGATAAATTAACAACAATATGGTCAACCTATACCATACAGTAAATTAACTTATGGTCAATTAATTAGTATAATTCAAAAAGAAGGTTTACAAATTTGTCAAGATTTAAAACTTCAACGAACAATAAAATATCAAATGCAGAAAACTAAAAAAGAATTAGGATCATTTTGTAAACAATTTGATTATACTTTAAAATCTCCACAGAAATGTGATGGGCAATGCTCTCGAACACATAAATCTAAAAAACAGTATAAAAATAAATATTATAAAAGACAACATAGGTCCACACCTAGTCAAGATAAATTTTATTCTAAAGAAAAATATAAACCCCATAGGAAGTCTAAAAGAAAGCAACAAGCTAAAAATTCCAATAAAACCTCTTATAAAGATTTAACTTGTTATAATTGTGGTAAAAAGGGACATACTTCAAAATTTTGTAAATTTAATAAAAAGTTAAATGAATTACATTTAGATGAAGAAGTGTTAAATAAAATCCACGAATTATATCTTGATTCTGGTTCATCAGAATCTGAGGTTATAGAAAGTGAAAATCAAATAGATGAATTAGGTACAACAACTAGTTCATCTGATTATTCTATAAATATGTTAACTAAAGATCAGAGTACGCTTTTGGAAGTAGTAAATTCTATAGATGACCAAGACACTAAAGCTAAACTCCTTCAAAAACTCATTAAAAGTTTTGACGAAACCCAGATAGTAACAGAGGATATAACTCCTAAAATTCAACATAATACTTATGATCTCACAACTATATTAAATAAAAATAAGCATAAAAAAGTAGAAGCAGAAAATTCCACTAGTAATTTAAAAAATGAAGTTAGAAATCTAAAGAAGGAAGTTAGTGAATTAAAACGACAATTTCAACTTCATGATAGACTAATAAAGGTATTAGAATCTCAACTTATTTCTAGTTCTTCTTCTGATGAAGCAGAACCAGATAAAGATGAAACAAATCAATTAGATGAAGATGTAGATAGTAATTTTCTAAACTTATTACAAGAAATAACTTCAAGAAAATATTTGGTTAAAATAAACATTCAGGTAAATGATTTTTTGATAGATGCAATTGCACTGTTTGATACAGGTGCAGATTTAAATTGTATAAAATCAGATTTAATCCCTAAAAGATATTGGTCAAAAACTAATGAAAAACTAAGTACTGCAAATAAATCAAAATTAGAAATTATAGGTAAAACAGATGCACAAATAGTAAATCAAGGTTTAGAAATAAACACAGTATTTTTGTTATCACCTCAAATAAATTATATGGTTATATTAGGAACCCCTTTTATAAACCTAATAACGCCATATTCAGTCAAAGAGGATTGTATTAAATTTAAAATAAGAAATAGTACAGTTAAGTTAGAATTCACTGAAAAACATAAGAAGAAGCAATTAAACCTCTTAAAAGCTCATTCCATTAAAATATTAGAAATAAATTCTTTGATAAAATCTAAAGAAGAAAATTTAAAAGATATAAAAAATAATATGTGTTTAAATAAAATTAAACAACAATTAGAGACTAAAGAAATACAAGATAAAATCACAACATTAAAAGAATCTATGGAAAATGAACTATGTGCTGATCATCCACATGCTTTTTGGGATCGTAAACAACACATAGTAGATTTACCATATGAAAAAGATTTTGATGAAAAAACTATTAAAACTAAAGCTAGACCAATTCAGATGAATCCTGAATTGATAGAGCATTGTAAAAATGAAATTCAGGATTTACTCAATAAAAAATTAATATCTAAATCTAGAAGCCCATGGTCTTGTGCAGCTTTTTACGTAAATAAAAATGCTGAAATAGAACGTGGTGTTCCCAGATTAGTAATAAATTATAAACCATTAAATATGGCTTTAAAATGGATTAGATATCCAATTCCTAATAAAAAATATCTTTTAAAGAAATTATATAATGCAAATATTTTTAGTAAATTTGATATGAAATCTGGATATTGGCAGATTCAAATTGATCCTAAGGATAGATATAAAACTGCATTTACAGTTCCATTTGGTCAATATGAATGGAATGTAATGCCTTTTCGACTAAAAAATGCTCCTTCTGAATTTCAGAGGATTATGAATGATATTTTTAATCCTTATTCTAAATTTTGTATTGTATATATTGATGATGTACTTATTTTTAGTACAACTCTTCATGAACATTTCACACACTTAAAAACATTTTGTATGGTAATTCGGAAAAATGGTTTGGCCTTAAGTAAAACTAAAATGGACTTGTTTAAAACTAAAATCAGATTTTTGGGTCATTATATTGAGCAAGGTAAAATTCAACCCATAGAAAGAACTTTGGTATTTGGAGAAAAATTTTCAGATGAAATTACTAATAAACTCCAATTACAAAGGTTTCTTGGTTGCTTAAATTATGTCATTGATTTTTATCCGAATTTAAATTGTATGCTAAAATTATTGCATGATCGATTACGAAAAAATGCTAGTCCTTGGACGGATAAGCATACTCAAATAGTTCAAAAAATAAAATCTTTAGTAAAAGAAATACCTTATTTATATATTCCTAATCCTACAGCATTTAAAATAGTTGAAACTGATGCTTCGGATATAGGATATGGTGGTATTTTAAAGCAACAACTTAATGGTAAAGAGCGTATAATCCAATACACTTCAGGTCATTGGACTCCCGCTCAACTTAACTACTCCACTATTAAAAAAGAAATTTTGAGTATAGTAATATGTATAAATAAATTTCAGTCTGATTTATTAAACCAAAAATTTTTATTACGTATTGATAGTCAATCTGCTAAAGATGTCTTACAAAAAGATGTTAAAAATCTTGCCTCTAAACAAATTTTTGCAAGATGGCAAGCATTATTAAGTATTTTTGATTTTGATATTGAATTTATTCCTGGTAATAAAAATAATATTCCAGACTTTCTTACTCGCGAATTCTTACAGCACAATGGGAAAGAAAAAGGACAAGGGTAAAGCCATTAAAGAGGACTCTGACTCACCCACTAAAGCTCTTTCCGAGCATTCAGAAGACCTCACTAAAACCCCAGCTTTAAACACTAAAACCTCTAAAGATCTTCAAAAATGGATTGAACAACTCAGTCAATCTCCTGAAGTTTTAAAGGCGTTGCAAGGTATAGCATCTTCTTCCACAGAGGATGCAGGTATGTCTTCCAAACTTAAAACGATCGTACCCGTTCATGGTACGGCTAGTCTGTCTCAAACGGTAGACAGTAAAGACTTATCAAATCCGTTAATGGCTGTGGATTTGCCAAAAATCCAGTATACTCCTCAAAGTATACATAAATGGTTTGTTAAAAATATTTTTGAATATGAAATTGAGGTCGAGGATGGGTATAATAATATTAATCCTTGGTCAATTTTAAAACACTATTACCCTGAGGATTGGTATTTTACTCCAAATGATCTTTCAAAACCTCAGGAATATTATCATAATATCTTACTTGATACTGACTCTGTAAAAATTAAACATAATTTTGATCCTAAAAATAAATCTATTATTTTGTATTCTTCCATAAAAATCCAAAGAGTTATTCATCCTAAAGATTGGCCTGCTCCATTCCTTTATACTCCAGTAAAATTCAAAGTTTTATATAAGCATGTGCATAGTACTACTTATAATTATTTTGATTATAAAGAAGCATGGGAAAAAATTTTCTATATTCAAAATTCCACTGCTACTCATTCGTGGTTAATTTATTTTGATCAGTCTTTTCGTACTGATTTAAAGATTCTAAACTGGTTTAAAAAATGGTGGCAAACAAGGGGTTTATCCAATGATATTCTCCCTCCTCCTATCATCTCTTTATATCAGTACTTTAAAGCCCATTATAAACCTAGACCTGAAGAAGCCCATATTCCATCTTTAATGTACTATTGTATGGCCTTCTTTACGCCCTGGGTATATCAATGGTATTTGGACACTCAGTATGCAGTAGGAACTCAAATTCCTATGTTGATAAAACGACACAAGATTAAATGGTGGGGCTCTTTCAAGAACTCTACTACTGAACTTAAAATTCATCAATGGATTCGAAATAAACTTTCTCAAACACCTGCATTAACCTATGCCCATACACTTGCTTTAACGGATCAACCCACGTTTGGAATTCAAAAGGCACAGTGTCAAGCCAGGTTAGCAGCGGCTAAAACACCTGATGAGTATAAAAGAATTTGCCAGGAAATGTTCCAGCAGCTTTCCACAGGTTCAGATTCTCCAGTAAAACCCTCATCAAGTAAACCGCCAGCAGTTTCTTCAGATAAATCGTCATCCAAACCCAGTCTTAAAGGCAACGCCAAATGGGCAGACATGGCATCCTCTTCTTCATCCTCTTCGTCAACATCATCATCTTCCCTTGTTTCAAGTAAAGATAGTAATGATGATATTCTTCAATCAATAATAGTAAAAAGTAAAGCTGACAAAAAAGAAAAAGAAAAAGCAAAGTTAAAACAAAAAAGCAAAGTAAAAAGAAAAGTAAAGAAAAAGAAGGACACTTCGTCCTCATCTGACTAAATGGCAGAAGGAACCATATTCCTTCACATGCTTCTACAGTAAAAGGCAAGCTCCAATGGCCGACCAAGCACTATTCCTCTACAGTAAAAAGTCGTGACAGACAGAGTAACGTGTATCAACAGTAAACAAGAACGATTCTTTCTATATAAAGGGAGCCTCTCCCCTTGTGAAGGCATAAGTTTAGATAAGTTTAGTTTTAGTTATTAACCATAATCCCTCTCTCCTTCTTCGCTCCTAGTTCAAGCTGTAAGAGTTCAAGTTGGAGAAAGTCTAAATCTAAAACTCTTGTAAGTTTTAAATCTTGTATTTATATTTTGTAAATAAATAAAGTTTATATTTTATATTAAACTGCTACGAATATAAGTCCGTGTTTACGGCACCTTTCTCTTCTCCCTCCACACTCTGACTTAGTTCTGGGGACCCCAGGCTAAGCTTGCAGGAACCCTAAACCTTTGTGTTAAATTGTTGATTAAATTTGTTGGTATCGGAGCCTAGTCTTCAGTCTTAGTCTTTTGTTTTGTTGTTTACATTTAGTCTTTAGTCTTTCTAATACCTTCTTTTTGTAAATCCTATTAATAAAACCTTCTTTAGAATAAAATTATGTAATTAAAACCGAAGAAAGAGATTTTCAATTAAGTAAACCTTTTGAAAGGATAACTCTTTTGTCTTCTAAAACTTTGCAACATCATAAATGTAAAAAATATAAATATATTCATATAGGATTAATTCAAGTAGGAATAAAACCTTTAACCAGAGAAGGATTAAATACTAGTATTCTGGCAGTAGTAAGAGATGCTAGATTTTTAAACTTTCAAGATTCTTTGCTAGGATCTGTAGAGACAAGCTTAAGTGAAGGACCAATCTCTTTTGAGGTTTATCCTGATATGACTGTCTCGTTAAATGATTTAAATATTTTGGAAAGTATAGTTTTGGAAATTAAAACTCATAATTATAAAATGAAGCAAGGATCAATTCCTATAGCTTTAATTTATAAAATTCATTATAAGGCAATGAACTCAGCTTTTGGTACTAAATATAAATTACAACCTAAAATTGGTGAAACAAGATTTCTTCAAACAGATTTGACTAAAACAAACACAGTAATTCCTAAAACCATCCAATGGAAGGATATAACACTTCCAGATGAATGGATTTTAGAGGGGGTTGTACCTCCTCCAGTTATTGATAAAGTAAAACCAAATATCAATTTACAAAAAATAGAACAATTTGAAGATGGTAAGGTTACATTAAAATTTAATAGAAGTCAAAGTATGAGGTATACAGGGTCATCTTCCTCTGTAACTACAGATGAAAATGATAAACCTACTCCATCTATACCTTCTGTTATTTATGCTAAATATAAAGAGACTGAGCCTAAACCAATAATTCAAACATTAGTAAAACCAAGATTTTCTACTTCTGATATTCCAAATTTAAAAATGAAAGGTGTTGATTATAGTAATTCTATACCACAGGCAGTTTATAACCCTGTAGATAATTATGTAAATCAACAGTCAACCTTAGTTAATACACTTGAATCACCAACAGCTTCAGCTATCACTGAAAATGTTAGTGATATAAACAGAGAATTAAATGTTCTTAGTAAAATAGATATTGAGAAAAGTTTAATAGAAGAAATATCTAAAACTAAAAATTTACTTAAAATGAAAAAGATATTAAAACTTTATCCTTTTGAAGAATTAAAATATGAATATTTAGAATATAAAATAAAAAATCAAACTAAAATTAATTTCTTTGATTGGTATAATTTAATTAAGGAAAATACTTTTGATAAAAGTGTCAACCCAATAACTATTAGAGATAAAAGACCAGAATGGATAGTAAATGAACAAACAATAAAAAGTGATTTTCCTCCTAAAACAATTAGTAAATTAAAACATCAGGATAATGAAATTATATGTGCACCTTATAAAATTGCTCAAGATAATGATGTAAATAAAAAGGTAATTGAACAAAATAATTTTAGTAATGCTAGTTTAATTTGTTTAACTACTCAATTAAAAAGGATAGAAAACTTGTTAGAAGAAAAACCAACTATAAATGAAACTGTAAAAGGTAAAGAGCACATTAAATCTCACATTTTTAAACCTTATCAAATTTCTAAATCTAGCCAAAAGGAATTTGTAAATAAATTAAAAGATCAATTGAGTAAACTTGAGGTTCATTCATCAACTAATCAACATATAGCTCCTGACACTACTGAAGCCTCTAGAAATATAAACATTATAGAAGAAAACACCAACTCTGATGACAGCGAACCTGACTCAGAAAATGCTAAACAATTTGAATTAAATCCTATAAATCATCATCGAGAAATAGTAAATAGGGCACCAGACTTAGGCATTATTGATAAACCTAATACTATATCTCAGTTTAAATATAATGCTTCAACAATCTATGAGTGGAACATAGATGGTTTAAGTGAATATAATATATTAAGTATTTTGCAACAAATGACTATGGCTGCAAATGCTTATAAAACGCAGTCAATTATTTCTGATAAAGCTATTGCAGAAATCCTCATTGCTGGATTTACTGGACAACTTAAAGGTTGGTGGGACTATCATCTCACTGAACAACAACAACTAGAAATTTTAAATTCAATTCAAGTCAATGATGAAGGTGAACCTATATATGATGAAAATGGTGAAGTAATTCAGGATGCTGTGTCATCTTTAATTCTCACTATTTCACTTCATTTTATTGGGGATCCATCTCATTTAAAAGATAAAAATGCAGAATTACTTAGTAATTTAAAATGTAAACACTTAGGTAATTTTCAAGAATATAAAACTACTTTTCTCACTAGGTTAATGTTAAGGGAAGACTCTAATCAAAGCTTTTGGAAAGAAAAGTTTTTGGCTGGACTACCTTATTTCTTAGGAGAAAAAGTTAGGAACAATATTAAACAACAATATGGTCAACCTATACCATACAGTAAATTAACTTATGGTCAATTAATTAGTATAATTCAAAAAGAAGGTTTACAAATTTGTCAAGATTTAAAACTTCAACGAACAATAAAATATGAAATGCAGAAAACTAAAAAAGAATTAGGATCATTTTGTAAACAATTTGATTATACTTTAAAATCTCCACAGAAATGTGATGGGCAATGCTCTCGAACACATAAATCTAAAAAACAGTATAAAAATAAATATTATAAAAGACAACATAGGTCCACACCTAGTCAAGATAAATTTTATTCTAAAGAAAAATATAAACACCATAGGAAGTCTAAAAGAAAGCAACAAGCTAAAAATTCCAATAAAACCTCTTATAAAGATTTAACTTGTTATAATTGTGGTAAAAAGGGACATACTTCAAAATTTTGTAAATTTAATAAAAAGTTAAATGAATTACATTTAGATGAAGAAGTGTTAAATAAAATCCACGAATTATATCTTGATTCTGGTTCATCAGAATCTGAGGTTATAGAAAGTGAAAATCAAATAGATGAATTAGGTACAACAACTAGTTCATCTGATTATTCTATAAATATGTTAACTAAAGATCAGAGTACGCTTTTGGAAGTAGTAAATTCTATAGATGACCAAGACACTAAAGCTAAACTCCTTCAAAAACTCATTAAAAGTTTTGAGGAAACCCAGATAGTAAAAGAGGATATAACTCCTAAAATTCAACATAATACTTATGATCTCACAACTATATTAAATAAAAATAAGCATAAAAAAGTAGAAGCAGAAAATTCCACTAGTAATT
Organism: Jatropha curcas; assembly: GCF_041381405.1. Lineage (NCBI taxonomy): Eukaryota > Viridiplantae > Streptophyta > Magnoliopsida > Malpighiales > Euphorbiaceae > Jatropha > Jatropha curcas. Next base: position 8,186,626 of record NC_143157.1, on the reverse strand, counting down.
TAAAAAATGAAGTTAGAAATCTAAAGAAGGAAGTTAGTGAATTAAAACGACAATTTCAACTTCATGATAGACTAATAAAGGTATTAGAATCTCAACTTATTTCTAGTTCTTCTTCTGATGAAGCAGAACCAGATAAAGATGAAACAAATCAATTAGATGAAGATGTAGATAGTAATTTTCTAAACTTATTACAAGAAATAACTTCAAGAAAATATTTGGTTAAAATAAACATTCAGGTAAATGATTTTGTGATAGATGCAATTGCACTGTTTGATACAGGTGCAGATTTAAATTGTATAAAATCAGATTTAATCCCTAAAAGATATTGGTCAAAAACTAATGAAAAACTAAGTACTGCAAATAAATCAAAATTAGAAATTATAGGTAAAACAGATGCACAAATAGTAAATCAAGGTTTAGAAATAAACACAGTATTTTTGTTATCACCTCAAATAAATTATATGGTTATATTAGGAACCCCTTTTATAAACCTAATAACGCCATATTCAGTCAAAGAGGATTGTATTAAATTTAAAATAAGAAATAGTACAGTTAAGTTAGAATTCACTGAAAAACCTAAGAAGAAGCAATTAAACCTCTTAAAAGCTCATTCCATTAAAATATTAGAAATAAATTCTTTGATAAAATCTAAAGAAGAAAATTTAAAAGATATAAAAAATAATATGTGTTTAAATAAAATTAAACAAAAATTAGAGACTAAAGAAATACAAGATAAAATCACAACATTAAAAGAATCTATGGAAAAAGAACTATGTGCTGATCATCCACATGCTTTTTGGGATCGTAAACAATACATAGTAGATTTACCATATGAAAAAGATTTTGATGAAAAAACTATTAAAACTAAAGCTAGACCAATTCAGAAGAGTCCTGAATTGATAGAGCATTGTAAAAATGAAATTCAAGATTTACTCAATAAAAAATTAATATCTAAATCTAGAAGCCCATGGTCTTGTGCAGCTTTTTACGTAAATAAAAATGCTGAAATAGAACGTGGTGTTCCCAGATTAGTAATAAATTATAAACCATTAAATACGGCTTTAAAATGGATTAGATATCCAATTCCTAATAAAAAAGATCTTTTAAAGAAATTATATAATGCAAATATTTTTAGTAAATTTGATATGAAATCTGGATATTGGCAGATTCAAATTGATCCTAAGGATAGATATAAAACTGCATTTACAGTTCCATTTGGTCAATATGAATGGAATGTAATGCCTTTTCGACTAAAAAATGCTCCTTCTGAATTTCAGAGGATTATGAATGATATTTTTAATCCTTATTCTAAATTTTGTATTGTATATATTGATGATGTACTTATTTTTAGTACAACTCTTCATGAACATTTCACACACTTAAAAACATTTTGTATGGTAATTCGGCAAAATGGTTTGGCCTTAAGTAAAACTAAAATGGACTTGTTTAAAACTAAAATCAGATTTTTGGGTCATTATATTGAGCAAGGTAAAATTCAACCCATAGAAAGAACTTTGGTATTTGGAGAAAAATTTCCAGATGAAATTACTAATAAACTCCAATTACAAAGGTTTCTTGGTTGCTTAAATTATGTCATTGATTTTTATCCGAATTTAAATTGTATGCTAAAATTATTGCATGATCGATTACGAAAAAATGCTAGTCCTTGGACGGATAAGCATACTCAAATAGTTCAAAAAATAAAATCTTTAGTAAAAGAAATACCTTATTTATATATTCCTAATCCTACAGCATTTAAAATAGTTGAAACTGATGCTTCGGATATAGGATATGGTGGTATTTTAAAGCAACAACTTAATGGTAAAGAGCGTATAATCCAATACACTTCAGGTCATTGGACTCCCGCTCAACTTAACTACTCCACTATTAAAAAAGAAATTTTGAGTATAGTAATATGTATAAATAAATTTCAGTCTGATTTATTAAACCAAAAATTTTTATTACGTATTGATTGTCAATCTGCTAAAGATGTCTTACAAAAAGATGTTAAAAATCTTGCCTCTAAACAAATTTTTGCAAGATGGCAAGCATTATTAAGTATTTTTGATTTTGATATTGAATTTATTCCTGGTAATAAAAATAATATTCCAGACTTTCTTACTCGCGAATTCTTACAGCACAATGGGAAAGAAAAAGGACAAGGGTAAAGCCATTAAAGAGGACTCTGACTCACCCACTAAAGCTCTTTCCGAGCATTCAGAAGACCTCACTAAAACCCCAGCTTTAAACACTAAAACCTCTAAAGATCTTCAAAAATGGATTGAACAACTCAGTCAATCTCCTGAAGTTTTAAAGGCGTTGCAAGGTATAGCATCTTCTTCCACAGAGGATGCAAGTATGTCTTCCAAACTTAAAACGATCGTACCCGTTCATGGTACGGCTAGTCTGTCTCAAACGGTAGACAGTAAAGACTTATCAAATCCGTTAATGGCTGTGGATTTGCCAAAAATCCAGTATACTCCTCAAAGTATACATAAATGGTTTGTTAAAAATATTTTTGATTATGAAATTGAGATCGAGGATGGGTATAATAATATTAATCCTTGGTCAATTTTAAAACACTATTACCCTGAGGATTGGTATTTTACTCCAAATGATCTTTCAAAACCTCAGGAATATTATCATAATATCTTACTTGATACTGACTCTGTAAAAATTAAACATAATTTTGATCCTAAAAATAAATCTATTATTTTGTATTCTTCCATAAAAATCCAAAGAGTTATTCATCCTAAAGATTGGCCTGCTCCATCCCTTTATACTCCAGTAAAATTCAAAGTTTTATATAAGCATGTGCATAGTACTACTTATAATTATTTTGATTATAAAGAAGCATGGGAAAAAATTTTCTATATTCAAAATCCCAATGCTACTCATTCGTGGTTAATTTATTTTGATCAGTCTTTTCGTACTGATTTAAAGATTCCAAACTGGTTTAAAAAATGGTGGCAAACAAGGGGTTTATCCAATGATATTCTCCCTCCTCCTATCATCTCTTTATATCAGTACTTTAAAGCCCATTATAAACCTAGACCTGAAGAAGCCCATATTCCATCTTTAATGTACTATTGTATGGCCTTCTTTACGCCCTGGGTATATCAATGGTATTTGGACACTCAGTATGCAGTAGGAACTCAAATTCCTATGTTGATAAAACGACACAAGATTAAATGGTGGGGCTCTTTCAAGAACTCTACTACTGAACTTAAAATTCATCAATGGATTCGAAATAAACTTTCTCAAACACCTGCATTAACCTATGCCCATACACTTGCTTTAACGGATCAACCCACGTTTGGAATTCAAAAGGCACAGTGTCAAGCCAGGTTAGCAGCGGCTAAAACACCTGATTAGTATAAAAGAATTTGCCAGGAAATGTTCCAGCAGCTTTCCACAGGTTCAGATTCTCCAGTAAAACCCTCATCAAGTAAACCGCCAGCAGTTTCTTCAGATAAATCGTCATCCAAACCCAATCTTAAAGGCAACGCCAAATGGGCAGACTTGGCATCCTCTTCTTCATCCTCTTCGTCAACATCATCATCTTCCCTTGTTTCAAGTAAAGATAGTAATGATGATATTCTTCAATCAATAATAGTAAAAAGTAAAGCTGACAAAAAAGAAAAAGAAAAAGCAAAGTTAAAACAAAAAAGCAAAGTAAAAAGAAAAGTAAAGAAAAAGAAGGACACTTCGTCCTCATCTGACTAAATGGCAGAAGGAACCATATTCCTTCACATGCTTCTACAGTAAAAGGCAAGCTCCAATGGCCGACCAAGCACTATTCCTCTACAGTAAAAAGTCGTGACAGACAGAGTAACGTGTATCAACAGTAAACAAGAACGATTCTTTCTATATAAAGGGAGCCTCTCCCCTTGTGAAGGCATAAGTTTAGATAAGTTTAGTTTTAGTTATTAACCATAATCCCTCTCTCCTTCTTCGCTCCTAGTTCAAGCTGTAAGAGTTCAAGTTGGAGAAAGTCTAAATCTAAAACTCTTGTAAGTTTTAAATCTTGTATTTATATTTTGTAAATAAATAAAGTTCGTATTTTATATTAAACTGCTACGAATATAAGTCCGTGTTTACGGCACATTTCTCTTCTCCCTCCACACTCTGACTTAGTTCTGGGGATCCCAGGCTAAGCTTGCAGGAACCCTAAACCTTTGTGTTAAATTGTTGATTAAATTTGTTATAAGTATGCTCTGTGGATGCAGCTTAGTCTGATCTTCCACATCAGAAATATTGTGTAAACTGTATGTTGATTCTGAAGTAAAATTATACTTAATGAATTATATAAGTATTCATATAAACCCAATTAGTCATAGTATTTTAGTTCACAGTTATGATTTATCTTTAAATGTTTGTATCTGTATTTATTTAAATCCTATTAATAATCTTAGTGCTATACATATATATGACTTGTAACTCTTAAGTCTTTGTTGGTTTTGTTTTCAAAGAGACGATAAAAATTAAAAAGCATAAGTCTTTAAAGTCGTTTGTCATAAAGTCATAAGTCATTGTTTTTATAAGTCTTTAGTCTTTGTTAGGGTCTTTTGTTTTGTTTTGTAACGTGTTTTTTGTTTTAATTCAAAGTCTTTTAGTCTTAAGGCTTAAGTCTTTAATTTTGTAAGTCATTGTTTTTAGAGGGGGTTGTACCTCCTCCAGTTATTGATAAAGTAAAACCAAATATCAATTTACAAAAAATAGAACAATTTGAAGATGGTAAGGTTACATTAAAATTTAATAGAAGTCAAAGTATGAGGTATACAGGGTCATCTTCCTCTGTAACTACAGATGAAAATGATAAACCTACTCCATCTATACCTTCTGTTATTTATGCTAAATATAAAGAGACTGAGTTGTTCAATCCATTTTTGAAGATCTTTAGAGGTTTTAGTGTTTAAAGCTGGGGTTTTAGTGAGGTCTTCTGAATGCTCGGAAAGAGCTTTAGTGGGTGAGTCAGAGTCCTCTTTAATGGCTTTACCCTTGTCCTTTTTCTTTCCCATTGTGCCGTAAGAATTCGCGAGTAAGAAAGTCTGGAATATTATTTTTATTACCAGGAATAAATTCAATATCAAAATCAAAAATACTTAATATATTATATTCACTTAAACCATCTATGTTCCATTTATAGATTGTTGAAGCATTATATTTAAACTGAGATATAGTATTAGGTTTATCAATAATGCCTAAGTCTGGTGCCCTATTTACTATTTCTCGATGATGATTTATAGGATTTAATTCAAATTGTTTAGCATTTTCTGAGTCAGGTTCGCTGTCATCAGAGTTGGTGTTTTCTTCTATAATGTTTATATTTCTAGAGGCTTCAGTAGTGTCAGGAGCTATATGTTGATTAGTTGATGAATGAACCTCAAGTTTACTCAATTGATCTTTTAATTTATTTACAAATTCCTTTTGGCTAGATTTAGAAATTTGATAAGGTTTAAAAATGTGAGATTTAATTTGCTCTTTACCTTTTACAGTTTCATTTATAGTTGGTTTTTCTTCTAACAAGTTTTCTATCCTTTTTAATTGAGTAGTTAAACGAATTAAACTAGCATTACTAAAATTATTTTGTTCAATTACCTTTTTATTTACATCATTATCTTGAGCAATTTTATAAGGTGCACTTATAATTTCATTATCCTGATGTTTTAATTTACTAATTGTTTTAGGAGGAAAATCACTTTTTATTGTTTGTTCAATTACTATCCATTCTGGTCTTTTATCTCTAATAGTTATTGGGTTGACACTTTTATCAAAAGTATTTTCCTTAATTAAATTATACCAATCAAAGAAATTAATTTTAGTTTGATTATTTATTTTATATTCTAAATATTCATATTTTAATTCTTCAAAAGGATAAAGTTTTAATATCTTTTTCATTTTAAGTAAATTTTTAGTTTTAGATATTTCTTTTATTAAACTTTTCTCAATATCTATTTTACTAAGAACATCTAATTCTCTGTTTATATCACTAACATTTTCAGTGATAGCTGAAGCTGTTGGTGATTCAGGTGTATTAACTAAGGTTGACTGTTGATTTACATAATTATCTACAGGGTTATAAACTGCCTGTGGTATAGAATTACTATAATCAACACCTTTCATTTTTAAATTTGGAATATCAGAAGTAGAAAATCTTGGTTTTACTAATGTTTGAATTATTGGTTTAGGCTCAGTCTCTTTATATTTAGCATAAATAACAGAAGGTATAGATGGAGTAGGTTTATCATTTTCATCTGTAGTTATAGAGGAAGATGACCCTGTATACCTCATACTTTGACTTCTATTAAATTTTAATGTAACCTTACCATCTTCAAATTGTTCTATTTTTTGTAAATTGATATTTGGTTTTACTTTATCAATAACTGGAGGAGGTACAACCCCCTCTAAAATCCATTCATCTGGAAGTGTTATATCCTTCCATTGGATGGTTTTAGGAATTACTATGTTTGTTTTAGTCAAATCTGTTTGAAGAAATCTTGTTTCACCAATTTTAGGTTGTAATTTATATTTAGTACCAAAAGCTGAGTTCATTGCCTTATAATGAATTTTATAAATTAAAGCTATAGGAATTGATCCTTGCTTCATTTTATAATTATGAGTTTTAATTTCCAAAACTATACTTTCCAAAATATTTAAATCATTTAACGAGACAGTCATATCAGGATAAACCTCAAAAGAGATTGGTCCTTCACTTAAGCTTGTCTCTACAGATCCTAGCAAAGAATCTTGAAAGTTTAAAAATCTAGCATCTCTTACTACTACCAGAATACTAGTATTTAATCCTTCTCTGGTTAAAGGTTTTATTCCTACTTGAATTAATCCTATATGAATATATTTATATTTTTTACTTTTATGATGTTGCAAAGTTTTAGAAGACAAAAGAGTTATCCTTTCAAAAGGTTTACTTAATTGAAAATCTCTTTCTTCGGTTTTAATTACATAATCTGTTTTAAATAAATTAAATTTAGAAACTTTATAAATTTGTTCTTTATCAACTTTAGGAATTTCCCATTCATCAATTGCTTTACTAAAATCTTGCAAAATTAATTCATTTCTATTTATGACTCTTTTAATTTCTGAATTATCGGAGTCTTCAGATTTATTACTACTAGCCGATCTACATAAGAAAGGATCCATTTTATTATATACAATAAAATTTTTTGACTACCTGGTTATACCCTTCCTGGTTATACCCGTTAGATGCCACTCACATGGGACTTACTCATGGGTTCAGTAGGCGTGGGTTCAGTAGGCAAAGCCAAAACCTTTTATTCTATATCATAAAATGAAGACTTTATATGTATCTCTACCACGTAGCAATTAAATCTAAAAAACAGTATTTATTTAAATCATTAAGTATAACCAAATAAAGACTTAAGACTTAAGACTAAAAGACTTTGAATTAAAACAAAAAACACGTTACAAAACAAAACAAAAGACCCTAACAAAGACTAAAGACTTATAAAAACAATGACTTATGACTTTATGACAAATGACTTTAAAGACTTATGCTTTTTAATTTTTATCGTCTCTTTGAAAACAAAACCAACAAAGACTTAAGAGTTACAAGTCATATATATGTATAGCACTAAGATTATTAATAGGATTTAAATAAATACAGATACAAACATTTAAAGATAAATCATAACTGTGAACTAAAATACTATGATTAATTGGGTTTATATGAATACTTATATAATTCATTAAGTATAATTTTACTTTAGAATCAACATACAGTTTACACAATATTTCTGATGTGGAAGATCAGACTAAGCTGCATCCACAGAGCATACTTATAACAAATTTAATCAACAATTTAACACAAAGATTTAGGGTTCCTGCAACCTTAGCCTGGGATCCCCAGAACTAAGTCAGAGTGTGGAGGGAGAAGAGAAAGGTGCCGTAAACACGGACTTATATTCGCAGCAGTTTAATATAAAATACAAACTTTATTTATTTACAAAATATAAATACAAGATTTAAAACTTACAAGAGTTTTAGATTTAGACTTTCTCCAACTTGAACTCTTACAGCTTGAACTAGGAGCGAAGAAGGAGAGAGGGATTATGGTTAATAACTAAAACTAAACTTATCTAAACTTATGCCTTCACAAGGGGAGAGGCTCCCTTTATATAGAAAGAATCGTTCTTGTTTACTGTTGATACACGTTACTCTATCTGTCACGACTTTTTACTGTAGAGGAATAGTGCTTGGTCGGCCATTGGAGCTTGCCTTTTACTGTAGAAGCATGTGAAGGAATATGGTTCCTTCTGCCATTTAGTCAGATGAGGACGAAGTGTCCTTCTTTTTCTTTACTTTTCTTTTTACTTTGCTTTTTTGTTTTAACTTTGCTTTTTCTTTTTCTTTTTTGTCAGCTTTACTTTTTACTATTATTGATTGAAGAATATCATCATTACTATCTTTACTTGAAACAAGGGAATATGATGATGTTGACGAAGAGGATGAAGAAGAGGATGCCAAGTCTGCCCATTTGGCGTTGCCTTTAAGACTGGGTTTGGATGACGATTTATCTGAAGAAACTGCTGGCGGTTTATTTGATGAGGGTTTTACTGGAGAATCTGAACCTGTGGAAAGCTGCTGGAACATTTCCTGGCAAATTCTTTTATACTCATCAGGTGTTTTAGCCGCTGCTAACCTGGCTTGACACTGTGCCTTTTGAATTCCAAACGTGGGTTGATCCGTTAAAGCAAGTGTATGGGCATAGGTTAATGCAGGTGTTTGAGAAAGTTTATTTCGAATCCATTGATGAATTTTAAGTTCAGTAGTAGAGTTCTTGAAAGAGCCCCACCATTTAATCTTGTGTCGTTTTATCAACATAGGAATTTGAGTTCCTACTGCATACTGAGTGTCCAAATACCATTGATATACCCAGGGCATAAAGAAGACCATACAATAGTACATTAAAGATGGAATATGGGCTTCTTCAGGTCTAGGTTTATAATGGGCTTTAAAGTACTGATATAAAGAGATGATAGGAGGAGGGAGAATATCATTGGATAAACCCCTTGTTTGCCACCATTTTTTAAACCAGTTTGGAATCTTTAAATCAGTACGAAAAGACTGATCAAAATAAATTAACCACGAATGAGTAGCAGTGGGATTTTGAATATAGAAAATTTTTTCCCATGCTTCTTTATAATCAAAATAATTATAAGTAGTACTATGCACATGCTTATATAAAACTTTGAATTTTACTGGAGTATAAAGGGATGGAGCAGGCCAATCTTTAGGATGAATAACTCTTTGGATTTTTATGGAAGAATACAAAATAATAGATTTATTTTTAGGATCAAAATTATGTTTAATTTTTACAGAGTCAGTATCAAGTAAGATATTATGATAATGTTCCTGAGGTTTTGAAAGATCATTTGGAGTAAAATACCAATCCTCAGGGTAATAGTGTTTTAAAATTGACCAAGGATTAATATTATTATACCCATCCTCGACCTCAATTTCATAATCGAAAATATTTTTAACAAACCATTTATGTATACTTTGAGGAGTATACCGGATTTTTGGCAAATCCACAGCCATTAACGGATTTGATAAGTCTTTACTGTCTACCGTTTGAGACAGACTAGCCGTACCATGAACGGGTACGATCGTTTTAAGTTTGGAAGACATACCTGCATCCTCTGTGGAAGAAGATGCTATACCTTGCAACGCCTTTAAAACTTCAGGAGATTGACTGAGTTGTTCAATCCATTTTTGAAGATCTTTAGAGGTTTTAGTGTTTAAAGCTGGGGTTTTAGTGAGGTCTTCTGAATGCTCGGAAAGAGCTTTAGTGGGTGAGTCAGAGTCCTCTTTAATGGCTTTACCCTTGTCCTTTTTCTTTCCCATTGTGTTGTAAGAATTCGCGAGTAAGAAAGTCTGGAATATTATTTTTATTACCAGGAATAAATTCAATATCAAAATCAAAAATACTTAATAATGCTTGCCATCTTGCAAAAATTTATTTAGAGGCAAGATTTTTAACATCTTTTTGTAAGACATCTTTAGCAGATTGACAATCAATACGTAATAAAAATTTTTGGTTTAATAAATCAGACTGAAATTTATTTATACATATTACTATACTCAAAATTTCTTTTTTAATAGTGGAGTAGTTAAGTTGAGCGGGAGTCCAATGACCTGAAGTGTATTGGATTATATGCTCTTTACCATTAAGTTGTTGCTTTAAAATACCACCATATCCTATATCCGAAGCATCAGTTTCAACTATTTTAAATGCTGTAGGATTAGGAATATATAAATAAGGTATTTCTTTTACTAAAGATTTTATTTTTTGAACTATTTGAGTATGCTTATCCGTCCAAGGACTAGCATTTTTTCGTAATCGATCATGCAATAATTTTAGCATACAATTTAAATTCGGATAAAAATCAATGACATAATTTAAGCAACCAAGAAACCTTTGTAATTGGAGTTTATTAGTAATTTCATCTGGAAATTTTTCTCCAAATACCAAAGTTCTTTCTATGGGTTGAATTTTACCTTGCTCAATATAATGACCCAAAAATCTGATTTTAGTTTTAAACAAGTCCATTTTAGTTTTACTTAAGGCCAAACCATTTTGCCGAATTACCATAAAAAATGTTTTTAAGTGTGTGAAATGTTCATGAAGAGTTGTACTAAAAATAAGTACATCATCAATATATACAATACAAAATTTAGAATAAGGATTAAAAATATCATTCATAATCCTCTGAAATTCAGAAGGAGCATTTTTTAGTCCAAAAGGCATTACATTCCATTCATATTGACCAAATGGAACTGTAAATGCAGTTTTTTATCTATCCTTAGGATCAATTTGAATCTGCCAATATCCAGATTTCATATCAAATTTACTAAAAATATTTGCATTATATAATTTCTTTAAAAGATCTTTTTTATTAGGAATTGGATATCTAATCCATTTTAAAGCCGTATTTAATGGTTTATAATTTATTACTAATCTGGGAACACCACGTTCTATTTCAGCATTTTTATTTACGTAAAAAGCTGCACAAGACCATGGGCTTCTAGATTTAGATATTAGTTTTTTATTGAGTAAATCCTGAATTTCATTTTTACAATGCTCTATCAATTCAGGACTCATCTGAATTGGTCTAGCTTTAGTTTTAATAGTTTTTTCATCAAAATCTTTTTCATATGGTAAATCTACTATATGTTGTTTACAATCCCAAAAAGCATGTGGATGATCAGCACATAGTTCTTTTTCCATAAATTCTTTTAATGTTGTGATTTTATTTTGTATTTCTTTAGTCTCTAATTGTTGTTTAATTTTGTTTAAACACATATTATTTCTTGCATCTTTTAAATCTTCTTCTCTAGATTTAATTAAAGAATTGATCTCTAATATTTTAATTGAATGAGCTTTTAAGATATTTAATTGCTTCTTCTTAGGTTTTTCAGTGAATTCTAACTTAACTGTACTATTTCTTATTTTAAATTTAATACAATCCTCTTTAACTGAATATGGTGTTATTAGGTTTATAAAAGGGGTTCCTAATATAACCATATAATTTATTTGAGGTGATAACAAAAATACTGTGTTTATTTCTAAACCTTGATTTACTATTTGTGCATCTGTTTTACCTATAATTTCTAATTTAGATTTATTTGCAGTACTTAGTTTTTCATTAGTTTTTGACCAATATCTTTTAGGGATTAAATCTGATTTTATACAATTTAAATCTGCACCTGTATCAAATAGTGCAATTGCATCTATCACAAAATCATTTACCTGAATGTTTATTTTTACCAAATATTTTCTTGAAGTTATTTCTTGTAATAAGTTTAGAAAATTACTATCTACATCTTCATCTAATTGATTTATTTCAGCTTTATCTGGTTCTGCTTCATCAGAAGAAGAACTAGAAATAAGTTGAGATTCTAATACCTTTATTAGTTTATCATGAAGTTGAAATTGTCGTTTTAATTCACTAACTTCCTTCTTTAGATTCCTAACTTCATTTTTTAAATTACTAGTGGAACTTTCTGCTTCTACTTTTTTATGCTTATTTTTATTTAATATAGTTGTGAGATCATAAGTATTATGTTGAATTTTAGGAGTTATATCCTCTTTTACTATCTGGGTTTCGTCAAAACTTTTAATGAGTTTTTGAAGGAGTTTAGCTTTAGTGTCTTGGTCATCTATAGAATTTACTACTTCCAAAAGCGTACTCTGATATTTAGTTAACATATTTATAGAATAATCAGATGAACTAGTTGTTGTACCTAATTCATTTATTTGATTTTCACTTTCTATAACCTCAGATTCTGATGAACCAGAATCAAGATATAATTCGTGGATTTTATTTAACACTTCTTCATCTAAATGTAATTCATTTAGCTTTTTATTAAATTTACAAAATTTTGAAGTATGTCCCTTTTTACCACAATTATAACAAGTTAAATCTTTATAAGAGGTTTTATGAGAATTTTTAGCTTGTTGCTTTCTTTTAGACTTCCTATGGGGTTTATATTTCTCTTTAGAATAAAATTTATCTTGACTAGGTGTAGACCTGAATGGTCTTTTATAATATTTATTTTTATACTGTTTTTTAGATTTATGTGTTCGAGAGCATTGCCCATCACATTTCTGTGGAGATTTTAAAGTATAATCAAATTGTTTACAAAATGATCCTAATTCTTTTTTAGTTTTCTGCATTTCATATTTTATTGTTCGTTGAAGTTTTAAATCATGACAAATTTGTAAACCTTCTTTTTGAATTATACTAATTAGTTGACCATAAGTTAATTTGCTGTATGGTATAGGTTGACCATATTATTGTTTAATATTGTTCCTAACTTTTTCTCCTAAGAAATAAGGTAGTCCAGCCAAAAACTTTTCTTTCCAAAAGCTTTGATTGGAGTCTTCCCTTAACATTAACCTAGTTAGAAAAGTAGTTTTATATTCTTGAAAATCACCTAAGTGTTTACATTTTAAATTACTAAGTAATTCTGCATTTTTATCTTTTAAGTGAGATGGATCCCCAATAAAATGAAGTGAAATAGTGAGAATTAAAGATGACACAGCATCCTGAATTACTTCACCATTTTCATCATATATAGGTTCACCTTCATCATTGACTTGAATTGAATTTAAAATTTCTAGTTGTTGTTGTTCAGTGATATGATAGTCCCACCAACCTTTAAGTTGTCCAGTAAATCCAGCAATAAGGATTTCTGCTATAGCTTTATCAGAAATAATGGACTGCGTTTTATAAGCATTTGCAGCCATAGTCATTTGTTGCAAAATACTTAATATATTATATTCACTTAAACCATCTATGTTCCATTTATAGATTGTTGAAGCATTATATTTAAACTGAGATATAGTATTAGGTTTATCAATAATGCCTAAGTCTGGTGCCCTATTTACTATTTCTCGATGATGATTTATAGGATTTAATTCAAATTGTTTAGCATTTTCTGAGTCAGGTTCGCTGTCATCAGAGTTGGTGTTTTCTTCTATAATGTTTATATTTCTAGAGGCTTCAGTAGTGTCAGGAGCTATATGTTGATTAGTTGATGAATGAACCTCAAGTTTACTCAATTGATCTTTTAATTTATTTACAAATTCCTTTTGGCTAGATTTAGAAATTTGATAAGGTTTAAAAATGTGAGATTTAATTTGCTCTTTACCTTTTACAGTTTCATTTATAGTTGGTTTTTCTTCTAACAAGTTTTCTATCCTTTTTAATTGAGTAGTTAAACAAATTAAACTAGCATTACTAAAATTATTTTGTTCAATTACCTTTTTATTTACATCATTATCTTGAGCAATTTTATAAGGTGCACATATAATTTCATTATCCTGATGTTTTAATTTACTAATTGTTTTAGGAGGAAAATCACTTTTTATTGTTTGTTCATTTACTATCCATTCTGGTCTTTTATCTCTAATAGTTATTGGGTTGACACTTTTATCAAAAGTATTTTCCTTAATTAAATTATACCAATCAAAGAAATTAATTTTAGTTTGATTATTTATTTTATATTCTAAATATTCATATTTTAATTCTTCAAAAGGATAAAGTTTTAATATCTTTTTCATTTTAAGTAAATTTTTAGTTTTAGATATTTCTTTTATTAAACTTTTCTCAATATCTATTTTACTAAGAACATTTAATTCTCTGTTTATATCACTAACATTTTCAGTGATAGCTGAAGCTGTTGGTGATTCAGGTGTATTAACTAAGGTTGACTGTTGATTTACATAATTATCTACAGGGTTATAAACTGCCTGTGGTATAGAATTACTATAATCAACACCTTTCATTTTTAAATTTGGAATATCAGAAGCAGAAAATCTTGGTTTTACTAATGTTTGAATTATTGGTTTAGGCTCAGTCTCTTTATATTTAGCATAAATAACAGAAGGTATAGATGGAGTAGGTTTATCATTTTCATCTGTAGTTACAGAGGAAGATGACCCTGTATACCTCATACTTTGACTTCTATTAAATTTTAATGTAACCTTACCATCTTCAAATTGTTCTATTTTTTGTAAATTGATATTTGGTTTTACTTTATCAATAACTGGAGGAGGTACAACCCCCTCTAAAATCCATTCATCTGGAAGTGTTATATCTTTCCATTGGATGATTTTAGGAATTACTGTGTTTGTTTTAGTCAAATCTGTTTGAAGAAATCTTGTTTCACCAATTTTAAGTTGTAATTTATATTTAGTACCAAAAGCTGAGTTCATTGCCTTATAATGAATTTTATAAATTAAAGCTATAGGAATTGATCCTTGCTTCATTTTATAATTATGAGTTTTAATTTCCAAAACTATACTTTCCAAAATATTTAAATCATTTAACGAGACAGTCATATCAGGATAAACCTCAAAAGAGATTGGTCCTTCACTTAAGCTTGTCTCTACAGATCCTAGCAAAGAATCTTGAAAGTTTAAAAATCTAGCATCTCTTACTACTACCAGAATACTAGTATTTAATCCTTCTCTGGTTAAAGGTTTTATTCCTACTTGAATTAATCCTATATGAATATATTTATATTTTTTACTTTTATGATGTTGCAAAGTTTTAGAAGACAAAAGAGTTATCCTTTCAAAAGGTTTACTTAATTGAAAATCTCTTTCTTCGGTTTTAATTACATAATCTGTTTTAAATAAATTAAATTTAGAAACTTTATAAATTTGTTCTTTATCAACTTTAGGAATTTCCCATTCATCAATTGCTTTACTAAAATCTTGCAAAATTAATTCATTTCTATTTATGACTCTTTTAATTTCTGAATTATCGGAGTTTTCAGATTTATTACTACTAGCCGATCTACATAAGAAAGGATCCATTTTATTATATACAATAAAATTTTTTGACTACCTGGTTATACCCGTTAGATGCCACTCACATGGGACTTACTCATGGGTTCAGTAGGCGTGGGTTCAGTAGGCAAAGCCAAAACCTTTTATTCTATATCATAAAATGAAGACTTTATATGTATCTCTACCAGGTAGCAATTAAATCCTATAAATCATCATCGAGAAATAGTAAATAGGGCACCAGACTTAGGCATTATTGATAAACCTAATACTATATCTCAGTTTAAATATAATGCTTCAACAATCTATGAATGGAACATAGATGGTTTAAGTGAATATAATATATTAAGTATTTTGCAACAAATGACTATGGCTGCAAATGCTTATAAAACGCAGTCAATTATTTCTGATAAAGCTATTGCAGAAATCCTCATTGCTGGATTTACTGGACAACTTAAAGGTTGGTGGGACTATCATCTCACTGAACAACAACAACTAGAAATTTTAAATTCAATTCAAGTCAATGATGAAGGTGAACCTATATATGATGAAAATGGTGAAGTAATTCAGGATGCTGTGTCATCTTTAATTCTCACTATTTCACTTCATTTTATTGGGGATCCATCTCATTTAAAAGATAAAAATGCAGAATTACTTAGTAATTTAAAATGTAAACACTTAGGTAATTTTCAAGAATATAAAACTACTTTTCTCACTAGGTTAATGTTAAGGGAAGACTCTAATCAAAGCTTTTGGAAAGAAAAGTTTTTGGCTGGACTACCTTATTTCTTAGGAGAAAAAGTTAGGAACAATATTAAATAACAATATGGTCAACCTATACCATATAGTAAATTAACTTATGGTCAATTAATTAGTATAATTCAAAAAGAAGGTTTACAAATTTGTCAAGATTTAAAACTTCAACGAACAATAAAATATGAAATGCAGAAAACTAAAAAAGAATTAGGATCATTTTGTAAACAATTTGATTATACTTTAAAATCTCCACAAAAATGTGATGGGCAATGCTCTCGAACACATAAATCTAAAAAACAGTATAAAAATAAATATTATAAAAGACAATATAGGTCTACACCTAGTCAAGATAAATTTTATTCTAAAGAAAAATATAAACCCCAATAGGAAGTCTAAAAGAAAGCAACAAGCTAAAAATTCCAATAAAACCTCTTATAAAGATTTAACTTGTTATAATTGTGGTAAAAAGGGACATACTTCAAAATTTTGTAAATTTAATAAAAAGTTAAATGAATTACATTTAGATGAAGAAGTGTTAAATAAAATCCATGAATTATATCTTGATTCTGGTTCATCAGAATCTGAGGTTATAGAAAGTGAAAATCAAATAGATGAATTAGGTACAACAACTAGTTCATCTGATTATTCTATAAATATGTTAACTAAAGATCAGAGTACGCTTTTGGAAGTAGTAAATTCTATAGATGACCAAGACACTAAAGCTAAACTCCTTCAAAAACTCATTAAAAGTTTTGACGAAACCCAGATAGTAAAAGAGGATATAACTCCTAAAATTCAACATAATACTTATGATCTCACAACTATATTAAATAAAAATAAGCATAAAAAAGTAGAAGCAGAAAATTCCACTAGTAATTTAAAAAATGAAGTTAGAAATCTAAAGAAGGAAATTAGTGAATTAAAACGACAATTTCAACTTCATGATAGACTAATAAAGGTATTAGAATCTCAACTTATTTCTAGTTCTTCTTCTGATGAAGCAGAACCAGATAAAGATGAAACAAATCAATTAGATGAAGATGTAGATAGTAATTTTCTAAACTTATTACAAGAAATAATTTCAAGAAAATATTTGGTTAAAATAAACATTCAGGTAAATGATTTTGTGATAGATGCAATTGCACTGTTTGATACAGGTGCAGATTTAAATTTCATAAAATCAGATTTAATCCCTAAAAGATATTGGTCAAAAACTAATGAAAAACTAAGTACTGCAAATAAATCAAAATTAGAAATTATAGGTAAAACAGATGCACAAATAGTAAATCAAGGTTTAGAAATAAACACAGTATTTTTGTTATCACCTCAAATAAATTATATGGTTATATTAGGAACCCCTTTTATAAACCTAATAACGCCATATTCAGTCAAAGAGGATTGTATTAAATTTAAAATAAGAAATAGTACAGTTAAGTTAGAATTCATTGAAAAACCTAAGAAGAAGCAATTAAACCTCTTAAAAGCTCATTCCATTAAAATATTAGAAATAAATTCTTTGATAAAATCTAAAGAAGAAAATTTAAAAGATATAAAAAATAATATGTGTTTAAATAAAATTAAACAACAATTAGAGACTAAAGAAATACAAGATAAAATCACAACATTAAAAGAATCTATGGAAAAGGAATTATGTGTTGATCATCCACATGCTTTTTGGGATAGTAAACAACACATAGTAGATTTACCATATTAAAAAAATTTTGATGAAAAAACTATTAAAACTAAAGCTAGACCAATTCAGATGAATCCTGAATTGATAGAGCATTGTAAAAATGAAATTCAGGATTTACTCAATAAAAAATTAATATCTAAATCTAGAAGCCCATGGTCTTGTGCAACTTTTTACGTAAATAAAAATGCTGAAATAGAACGTGGTGTTCCCAGATTAGTAATAAATTATAAACCATTAAATACAGCTTTAAAATGGATAAGATATCCAATTCCCAATAAAAAAGATCTTTTAAAGAAATTATATAATGCAAATATTTTTAGTAAATTTGATATGAAATCTGGTTACTGGCAGATTCAGATTGATCCTAAGGATAGATATAAAACTGCATTTACAGTTCCATTTGGTCAATATGAATGGAATGTAATGCCTTTTGGACTAAAAAATGCTCCTTCTGAATTTCAGAGGATTATGAATGATATTTTTAATCCTTATTCTAAATTTTGTATTGTATATATTGATGATGTACTTATTTTTAGTACAACTCTTCATGAACATTTCACGCACTTAAAAACATTTTGTATGGTAATTCGGCAAAATGGTTTGGCCTTAAGTAAAACTAAAATGGACTTGTTTAAAACTAAAATCAGATTTTTGGGTCATTATATTGAGCAAGGTAAAATTCAACCTATAAAAAGAACTTTGGTATTTGGAGAAAAATTTCCAGATGAAATTACTAATAAACTCCAATTAGAAAGGTTTCTTGGTTGTTTAAATTATGTTATTGATTTTTACCCTAATTTAAATTGTATGTTAAAATTATTGCATGATCGATTACGAAAAAATGCTAGTCCTTGGACGGATAAGCATACTCAAATAGTTCAAAAGATAAAATCTTTAGTAAAAGAAATACCTTATTTATATATTCCTAATCCTACAGCATTTAAAATTGTTGAAACTGATGCTTCGGATATAGGATATGGTGGTATTTTAAAGCAACAACTTAATGGTAAAGAGCATATAATCTAATACACTTCAGGTCATTGGACCCCCACTCAACTTAACTACTCCACTATTAAAAAAGAAATTTTGAGTATAGTAATATGTATAAATAAATTTCAGTCTGATTTATTAAACCAAAAATTTTTATTACGTATTGATTGTCAATCTGCTAAAGATGTGTTACAAAAAGATGTTAAAAATCTTGCCTCTAAACAAATTTTTGCAAGATGGCAAGCATTATTAAGTGTTTTTGATTTTGATATTGAATTTATTCCTGGTAATAAAAATAATATTCCAGACTTTCTTACTCGCGAATTCTTACAGCACAATGGAAAAGAAAAAGGACAAGGGCAAAGCCATTAAAGAGGACTTTGACTCACCCACTAAAGCTCTTTCCGAGCATTCAGAAGACCTCACTAAAACCCCAACTTTAAACACTAAAACCTCTAAAGATCTTCAAAAATGGATTGAACAACTTAGTCAATCTCCTGAAGTTTTAAAGGCGTTGCAAGGTATAACATCTTCTTCCACAAATGATGCAGGTATGTCTTCCAAACTTAAAACGATCGTACCCGTTCATGGTACGGCTAGTCTGTCTCAAACGGTAGACAGTAAAGACTTATCAAATCCGTTAATGGCTGTGGATTTGCCAAAAATCCAGTATACTCCTCAAAGTATACATAAATGGTTTGTTAAAAATATTTTTGATTATGAAATTGAGATCGAGGATGGGTATAATAATATTAATCCTTGGTCAATTTTAAAACACTATTACCCTGAGGATTGGTATTTTACTCCAAATGATCTTTCAAAACCTCAGGAATATTATCATAATATCTTACTTGATACTGACTCTATAAAAATTAAACATAATTTTGATCCTAAAAATAAATCTATTATTTTGTATTCTTCCATAAAAATCCAAAGAGTTATTCATCCTAAAGATTGGCCTGCTCCATCCCTTTATACTCCAGTAAAATTCAAAGTTTTATATAAGCATGTGCATAGTACTACTTATAATTATTTTGATTATAAAGAAGCATGGGAAAAAATTTTCTATATTCAAAATCCCACTGCTACTCATTCGTGGTTAATTTATTTTGATCAGTCTTTTCGTACTGATTTAAAGATTCCAAACTGGTTTAAAAAATGGTGGCAAACAAGGGGTTTATCCAATGATATTCTCCCTCCTCCTATCATCTCTTTATATCAGTACTTTAAAGCCCATTATAAACCTAGACCTGAAGAAGCCCATATTCCATCTTTAATGTACTATTGTATGGCCTTCTTTACGCCCTGGGTATATCAATGGTATTTGGACACTCAGTATGCAGTAGGAACTCGAATTCCTGTGTTGATAAAACGACACAAGATTAAATGGTGGGACTCTTTCAAGAACTCTACTACTGAACTTAAAATTCATCAATGCATTCGAAATAAACTTTCTCAAACACCTGCATTAACCTATGCCCATACACTTGCTTTAACGGATCAACCCACGTTTGGAATTCAAAAGGCATAGTGTCAAGCCAGGTTAGCAGCAGCTAAAACACCTGATGAGTATAAAAGAATTTGCCAGGAAATGTTCCAGCAGCTTTCCACAGGTTCAGATTCTCCAGTAAAACCCTCATCAAGTAAACTGCCAGCAGTTTCTTCAGATAAATCGTCATCCGAACCCAGTCTTAAAGGCAACGCCAAATGGGCAGACATGGCATCCTCTTCTTCATCCTCTTCGTCAACATCATCATCTTCCCTTGTTTCAAGTAAAGATAGTAATGATGATATTCTTCAATCAATAATAGTAAAAAGTAAAGCTGACAAAAAAGAAAAAGAAAAAGCAAAGTTAAAACAAAAAAGCAAAGTAAAAAGAAAAGTAAAGAAAAAGAAGGACACTTCGTCCTCATCTGACTAAATGGCAGAAGGAACCATATTCCTTCACATGCTTCTACAGTAAAAGGCAAGCTCCAATGGCCAACCAAGCACTATTCCTCTACAGTAAAAAGTCGTGACAGACAGAGTAACGTGTATCAACAGTAAACAAGAACGATTCTTTCTATATAAAGGGAGCCTCTCCCCTTGTGAAGGCATACGTTTAGATAAGTTCAGTATTAGTTATTAACCATAATCCCTCTCTCCTTCTTCGCTCCTAGTTCAAGCTGTAAGCGTTCAAGTTGGAGAAAGTCTAAATCTAAAACTCTTGTAAGTTTTAAATCTTGTATTTATATTTTGTAAATAAATAAAGTTTGTATTTTATATTAAACTACTACGAATATATAAGGAATGGTACTTATAACATCATAAAAACTTTTGTTTTCCAAATATGTAAGTTCATTCATCGCAAATGGATCCATAACCCATAAGCCCAATTGAAATGCAATTACATACTTGATTGATCTCATTTTCATATATAAGTAATAATAAAGGCAAACATATATATACAATTTGTACTATATATTACCGTTGAAAGTTTACATAAATGTTAATTACATATGTTTGCTAATATACATGTGACTGTTCTATTAATGTTTTCATACATCATACATAATTCCAAAAAGGAAAAATATACACAATAGCTACTGTAGTAGCTCCTTTTCCTACATCAAACAAAAGGAATCCCATAACTAGCAGGACTCACTCTCCTGCTTTCTCATTTCCCTTCCACAATACAGAAAATATTATAGCTAAGTAAATTGCTTAGTGGTGCATATATATGAAATCAAGTATAAATTCACCCCCCTTTTTTTATATTGAACATAACTATAAATAAAGCTTTATATGAAATCCCCTTTTCATTTAACATTTCTTAAAAATCAATCTTTCTTTCAATCCAGTAAAGAATTTGGTAAGAAAGTATATCAATGATAGTAACAAGAATTCTTTGCTCAAATTAGGTAATTGCCTTTGTATGAAAATGGTTACAGAGCATCATAATTATAGAAAAAGCATCAATTCAAGAAGCTTGACAATATTAAATTTAGTCTCTAACGGCTTAAATAGACTTAAGTCGAGAGGGTCATCAATATCCTATGAGCTCATTAAGACAAAGCTATCTCAACGTCAATTCGTGATTTATATCTTAACAGAAGAGGGACAATATCAATCTCATCTAGGAGAGAACAATATCATTGCATTATTCACTCTCATTTCAATCACAATATCAATTTCAACAAATGAAGTGATATCAGCAAGGCAATAACCATGTCTATCAGCTAGAGTGAGATTATAAATTATTTCATATATTAAATATAATTGAAAACACATTGGGCAACAATCCATTTCCACAACACTACTAAAAATATTCATTCACGATTGCCTCTCATATACAGATAACAATTGGCCAATGTCCTCTCTTCTCATATAAATAACTTTCAATTTAACTTTTAAAAATCATAAGGTATCAAATCATGCTTCTTTCCTTTTAAAATCCATAGAACTTTTATTTCAATATTTCCTTTTTAATCATAAATCACCTTATGAAATTAAATGTGAAATCAAGTACATTTTAATTTTAAACAAAGTAAGAAGGCAATATTGCACTAGCCTTTCTCCTCTACTTACTGACTTATTTTCTAAACCTTTCTTCTCATAAACTGTAGCATGAAAATAATATTCATATTAACTCCATACTACTCAATAAAAACATACACACACTATCATAGGGATGCAGATTAAATATTAGAATGTAGTATTCATGTTTCTCCCTAAATTCCATTTTGCTTGACCATGTACTATATAACCTTAATTTGGGCATGAATTACTTCATTTAACATATAAAAAATTATATTTTCAATTGTCATCCTACGTTTTAACAGTAACCGCTACCAAGTTTATCGGCTAACCACTATCATCTACCAACTATCGACAATCACTATCAGGTGGTTTAAACCAAATGGCCCTTAATCTCATGTTCTCTTTCTTCTTCAATCTCTCTCTCCAAAATCTCAGCCTAAGGCATTTCTAGGTTGGATATTATTTGTTATCTTCTATATTCGAAGAACGAAATAATGTGCCATTATTTTGTAAGTTATTTCTTTTCTTTAGTTCAATCTTTTGATTGCTAAAATTCCTAAATTACTGTTTCTGGTTTGGTTTCCGTGGTTTTCGAATCTCTTGGAGACCTGCTGTTGTAGTTGAGTTTACTTTTGTTAACCCACTGATAAATATTGCTCATTGAACTCTTTTAAGATTTTTACTTTGTTTGTTTGATCGGTTCCTGTAAAATGTCAGTAAAATTGATATGATCAAATATTTTAAGTCCTTACAATATAAAATTAAAGCGGATCAATAAGAAATACTAAAAATTTTGACTAAAATTAAAACTATAAAAGCAGATTATACATAATAATTTTTACTTATTTGTGAAATTTATGATTTTTAATTATGCAATTATTTAAAAATTTTAAAAATATAGTCAGAAATATTTTTATAGAAAAAAGTAATAATATTATTATAGTAAGCATGTAATTAAATCATTCATCATTAAATATCAATAATAATAAAAAATTTATATGCCAACCTGATAATTTTAATAAATATCATCAAATTTTTAAATATAAATATAATATATAAATATCTTAAAATAATTCATAATTAAATATTCAAATATAAATTATAGTAATTTCACTAGATTTTATTTTTTTATCTTAATGTCATTTGTCTCCCATTACTTTTTTTTTCTCATTATTGTCAATTTACTTATCGTAATTCATATATAAGTTTTAACAATATAAATACTTGCCTGCAAAAGCATGTAGATAAGACAATTTGTTTAAAATTTTAAACTATAAGCCATAAGGATAGAGCAAAATTAAGTTAAAAATTTAAATTAAAAAACCAAAATGAAGTAAGCTATTCATTTTATTTAGTTTGATTTTTTTTTAAGCAAATCAATTCAGTCATTTAAGTTTTCGATTCGACTTTTTTCCCTTGCAAAAAACCAAAAAACCAAACTGTGAAAAGGAGCATTTTGGCCGATCTCAAGATGTAGCGTTTTGCTTCTAGCAAAAGGAATCAAAATTCTTGACCTAACTCCTGGCTAGAGCGCTTCTTCTCGCAGTTGTTCTATTCCGGGCTTTTTGTAAAAATGATGCTTAGAAAAAAACTAATTATGGAAACGGTGCTCTCCAAAAACTATTTATGATATGATGTTTTGTTAACATTTCAAAGGCATTTGTTATACTTTGAATGTAACAAATACATTGTTACACTATGACTGTAACAAAAGTAATACATTTTATTTTTTTTAATGCTCGCAACAGTTTTAGCGGATAAATATTCTCTCTCTTTCTCTTCTTATTAAATGTTATACTATAAGCGTAACAATGCCAAGTACAGAGATGACAAGTTAATAATAATAGTTTATAGACCGTTACACTATAAGCGTAAGAATTGTACCTAGCACACATGAATTTGCATGAGAATCTCATTCTTTGTGTGAGAGAGCTTTTTACAAAAATGTTATTTTGAAAAAAATAATTACACAAATGGTGTTCTCTAAAAAGTATTTACAGATGGTGTTTTGTTGACATTTCAAAGGCATTTGTTCTAGTTATAGTGTAACACTATAACTGCAACAAAAGCAATAAATTTTAATTTTTTTAATGCTATCAAGCAAGTTTACCGGGCAAATATTCTCTCTTCTCTCTCATTGTTCAATGTTACACTATAAGTGAAATAATATCAGAATATATTATGAACTTCATCGAAATTTCCACGCGTGCAAGGTAAGGTACGACAATGTAAAATTCCCAAAATAAGGTACGAAATGTAAGATTCCCAAGTTTAAAGGACACATTGAAATTAAAAATTAAAAAAAAAAAAGTTACCAACTCTATAAACCGTTTGTATTTTACCATTCCTATCTCCAAGTGCAACTAGTTCTATTTTTCATTCATATACCACAAATGTTTTTTAAAATACCACAAACCTTAATACAACCTCCTCCAAAAAGATAAAAAAATAAAATTCTTTATTTATTCATGAAAGTTATATTTTCATTTTTTTTATAAAATAATAGCCTACTGAAATGGGTAATTAATTCTTAAAAAAATAAAGTAAAATAAGAAATTAAATTAAAATGACTTTTACATATAAACATAAGTATTTACCTTCAAATAAGAGGATCATTTTGCTTTTAATGCTAAGTCTAAAATAAAACAAATATACAATATAATAAGAAAAAAAATCATATCTACACATAATAAAATACTAACTCAATTAACAAATATCTAATATTATATCTTAACATTTACCAAATGCCATGAATCTTCAAACGTGTTGAGCAATATGGACTAATTAATTTAGGATGTTAGTTATAGAAATATATAGTTATAGTTTAGGGGGATGGTTACAAAATTTTCGAAGAAGCAATGTAATGCAAGTAGCAATTATATACACTTTTAAAATTTTATGGATTGGTATAGTAAATATTCTCGTATAATCACATCAAAAACTTTCTTTCCTTTAATAATTTCAACATATTACACAAGAATATTTTCCTTTCCA